>NW_026662354.1:0-2435 GCF_009828535.3 Hylobates moloch | reverse complement strand
CTTTGTGGCAAGAAATCAGGGGCATTAGCAATCACTTTCAAGTTACTTTAAGGGAAAATTCATGAGAGTCATTGAAAATTAGAGTTTTATACTTTTTTTACAAAATTTTATATATATACACATATATATACACATACATATATGTATGTGTATATATATATTCTATTCCATGTACAAATTACATTTTTAAGCAGGCATTACTTAGATGCTTACTAGATGGAAATTAACAATCTATGGTTCTAAAACGTAGATTTATATAGACTGATGTAGACGCTTGAATTTTGTCCCAGCTCTACTTCCTAATACATGTATGAATAGTCATGTAACTAAACCTATCTGAACCGATTTTCTCTGTAAATGGTGAAAATTATGCCTCAACAAAGCGATAGTGAAATGGGTAATATTTGATAATATGAGTTTAGCTCAGCCTCACATAGTTAAGCAATCAATAAACAATAATAAAAATAATAAATAACTTGTTTTAATACTTCCCTATCTTTCAATACCTGCATAGAATTGGATGAGAATGAAAAATTCACCTATGTCACCAAAGCAGACGTGAATTGAACACTTAGATATGTTTCACTTCACTCAGCTCCTGCAGAGAAATTTGCCATCAGAAAACAACCCATGTCTGAGGCTGCTGGATAAGAGCTTAAGGTCCCCTTTTCATAGATGTTCTCATTTCTCTCGAGCTGGATACCACACCTGTCCTTTAAAGGCCTGTAAGTAGCTAAACTATCATGGTTTTAAGTCTGTACAATTTCCCTTTGTCCTGTATATAGAATACAAAATGGCACATGAAAATACACACACACACACACCAGAAAAACTGAAAGAAAAGATAAAGGAAAGCCTCAAGAGCAAAATACTCAGATGCAGAAGTGTAGACATGCATATAAAATATAACTTTATTTTGCTAATGAAAATAGAATCAAGCCACAGATTTTTGTGACTGGCAAAGATAATTGAGCCCCCAACCTTTAATCTCCTTTCTTCACTCCAAGCTACTTGATTCATTCAACAAACATATTTACTATCTACAAGCTTCAGTCACTGAGCCATATGCCCAAATAAATGTCAATCACCGCCCTAAAGGTAGACTGATGTAAAAGGTAAGAAATTTCAATCCACTGTGTTACATACCATGACAAAGTAGGTATAAGAGATGATGTGACTACTCTTACTACCAGAAATTAGGGAAGACTCACCAGAGAAAGTGACATTTAAGATGAGTCCTTAAGGGTTTAGCAGAAATTTAATGGATTGAGAAGAGGAAAGTTCCTTTTCGATTTTTTTAAAACTAAGTGTGTAAAGGCATAAAAAGTTATGCTATGTGCCGAGATCAATGGGAAGGGTAGATGATGAGAGTATAGGATGCGGAGTGGGAAATGAGAAGCAGGAACAAGAGGGTAAACAACTGGCAGTTTCTTAAATAGAAGAGCTACATAATTGACTCTTATCTGTATACAAAATAACTCCTGTGTTCCCTGGAAAAGATTGTTTAGGAGAGAGTGACAAGTTAGTAGAGGCCAGTAAGAGTGGAGGGAGTGACAAGCCTTTTGTCTTTACCTCCTTCAAGTCTCTGCTCAAATATTGCCACTTTACAGAGATTGATTTGAATCACCTTTAAATAACAGTCGCTGCTACTCTCTTTCCTTATTTCCTATTTTATTTTTCTTTGAAAAAATCATTACAGGATTAGTTATGATTTTCCCATGAGTATGCCATTTTTTATATCTTTTGAGATAATTACGATAGCCTCAGTGACCAGAATGTTGCCTGGGACGTAGTAGCTACTCAGTAAATATTTTGTGAATAAATCAATGATTTTTTTCAAAATGTAAGCTCATGAAGACCCGGACCAAGGCGATCACCACGGGCATAGAGTAGAGACTACAGACTTAAGAAGCTTTTCTAAATTAAATCAACCAAACGTATTTGGTGATGGAATATATGTAATGAGGGAGGAAAGATCAAAAGAGGAGGTGCTTCCTTCACAGTGTGGGAGATAGGATGAATTATGATGACATTCACTGAAATGAAATGTAATATGAACACCTTTGGGAAGGAGATCATAAATTCAGTATCAGGGGTGTTAAACATCAGTTCTCTATCAGTCAAAAGGGAATGGAATTGCAGGCCTGGGGCCCAGGAGAAAGATCTGAGATTAAGGTAGGGATGTATAAATCATTAAAAATTGATAGCAGTAGAAGACACAAATATAAAAGTCATATGAATAGTGAGCATAAGAATATAAATACTGCAAAGTTTAGAGCATTTGGAAAAATATTAAGGTCAGGAAATAAAATGATAATATTTTTAAAATGAGAGTTAAGGATGACAAAAATTCTATTATTCCGAAGTTGCACTGGGAGTCTTTGAGATTGGCCACTGTTCATCATGAGAACTAGATAAGTTTTTGTTTTTGTTTT
>NW_026662353.1:0-2435 GCF_009828535.3 Hylobates moloch | reverse complement strand
ATATTAAGTCATTTGTTATACTATGCTTTTGCAAAGAGCATTTTCAGAGTTAGAAAACATTTTCCTTTTCTGAATAAGCATGAACTAGTGTTTGATGTCTCCTGTGAAAGGAAAATAAATCTTTGGGCCCCCAAATCACTAAGCTAAAGGGAAAAGTCAAGCTGGGAACTGCATAGGGCCAACCTGCCTCCCATTCTATTCAAAGTCACCCTGCTGCTCACTGAGATAAATGCGTATCTGATTGCCTCCTTTGGAAAGGCTAATCAGAAACTCAAAAGAATGCAACAATTTGTCTCTTATCTACCTATGACCTGGAAGCCCCCCTCTCTGTTTTGAGTTGTCCTGCCTTCAGCTCGAGCTGTCCAACCTTTCTGGACTGAACCAATGTACATCTTACACATATCAATTGATGTCTCATGTCCCCCTAAAATGTATAAAACAAAGTTATGCCCCTACCACCTTGGCACATGTCATCAGGACCTCCTGAGGCTGTGTCCTGGGCACCTGTCCTCAGCCTTGAAAGATTAAACTTTCTAAATTAACTGAGACCTGCGTCAGATATTTGGGGTTCACATTTTGGTAACCATGGAGGGATTCTGAATGGGGATGTCCCTGACCTTTGACAAATCTCCTATTGGTGCTTGGTACCAGCATGAGCTAACTTTATGGCTCAAACCAATAGAACAATTTGCTGAGGTCTGGAAGGGCCCCATCCAGAGAATCTCTGATCTCCCAAAATGTGGATGAGATCTAAAGTTTATTTTGCTGTACAACTCCCCTTTTTTTTGGAGTTTTACACGCTTTCAACAAGGAAGGTAAGATGTCCTGCTTCCATAATGATGGAAGGCAAATAACTCGTTTATGGAGTTTGAGCTCACTCCCAGCAGGGAAGACAAGTATGAGTTGTTTTTCCTGCTTCTAGGATGATAGAAAGCAGTCTTCAGCCTGAGGCCCATTCCTAAGTAAGTAGCTGAATTGGGGTTTTGTCTTGGCTAAAGTTTAACAACCAGCTGGTCTTAATTTCTCCTTCCCATTAAAGCACTCAGTGATCATATTGTTGGGGTTTCTTTGTTGTTGTTCTGGTCTTTCTCCCATCAGATTTGGCCAACTCTACCTGACTTGATCAAACCCGAGTGAGAATTCCAAATTATGGGTAACAAACCTCTTTAATATGGCTAAAATTCCTCACAGCTGCAGAAAAGAAAAACAAAACAAAACAAACAACAACAAAAAAAATGCGCTTGGTTTCTGTGTTTGCTTCTTGTCTTAAAAAACAAATGTTTTTTTCATTTACTTTCTTCCACCTGATACCCTTTCCCGTTTGCCATCTGGAGTACCAAAAAATCTAGAGAAGGCTTCTAATAACTTCAACCGCTTTAAAGAATTCAGAACAAAGGTGCCACTCACCTTTTTGAAGTGTTCTGTTTTCTCTGTGGAGTTTCAAGAGTCATGAGAAGATTCTTTGTAGGTCTAAAGCTGTTTTTCTGTGTAGCATGACCTGACCTCTTTGGCTTTGGGGGTGCCGGAGATGACCTTAGACCATGAGAGGATTTGACCTTGGCATGTGTAATGATGGACAGGAGCTACAAACTAGGGGTGGCTGAGCCCAGTTTACAGGAAGTAGTCTTGGCTGTTTTTTTTTCCTCCTAGGAAGCTATTGTTTAATGACCCTAATTATAGTTCAGAGATGCCTTCTAAAGGGTCTTTTTTATTGTTTTTTTCTCCCAAAATTAATCTCGATTCAACCTATCTGTGCACATTTGTGTGAGGAACTGAACTGTTGTTTTCATAGATAAATGAGATACTGAGTTTTCTCAGCTCTGAAGAGAAAGGGCATTTTGCTCCTCCCAGCCGAAAAGTGCCCCTGGGTGACTGGGGGCCTCGTGGGAGTGTCTGGGGGGGTTAACCCCCACGAAGTGCAGCAGCCCTACAGGGAAATCCCCGACAAAAAATTAATTTTAAAGAAGGCTCATCCAGGAAACTAATATAAGGGCTAATTACCCAGCGTTTTGAGCCCTCTCAGAGGTCATACACCTCTGGAGAAAGAAACTGAGACACGTAAAAGGGTGGAAATGACTCCGTGATGAGACTGTGGAGTCCTGCCCACAAGCAGCACACATCGATTACTATACAAAAACCCTAGGCCACAGCTCAGTTCCTCCTTTTAAAAAAATAAAACGTGGAAAACAAATAATCTAAGAATGAGGAGAAAACAATGAAAATGACCCCATTGCGAGCACTCCATAGGTTTTATGGCAACTTTACTTGCCAGAGTTTATGTAAAATGGAAGTAATATGGTCTTCGTGCATATTTACATTAAGGAAAAGAGCCCTAAGGCCCACCTGCAAACTATAGAGTTCTTAAGTCCTCTTTTTCTCTATTTTCTTTTCTGTCTGCTTTAAATTTGCTATTTTTCTGTTAAGATAAAAACCAC
>NW_026662352.1:0-2435 GCF_009828535.3 Hylobates moloch | reverse complement strand
AGGGTGTCAATTTTGGATCTTTCCTGCTTTCTCTTGTGGGCATTTAGTGCTATAAATTTCCCTCTACACACTGCTTTGAATGTGTCCCAGAGATTCTGGTATGTTGTATCTTTGTTCTCGTTGGTTTCAAAGAACATCTTTATTTCTGCCTTCATTTCATTATGTACCCAATAGTCATTCAGGAGCAGGTTGTTCAGTTTCCATGTAGTTGAGCGGTTTTGAGTGAATTTCTCAATCCTCAGTTCTAGTTTGATTGCACTGTGGTCTGAGAGACAGTTTGTTATAATTTCTGTTCTTTTACATTTGCTGAGGAGAGCTTTACTTCCAACTATGTGGTCAATTTTGGAATAGGTGTGGTGTGGTGCTGAAAAAAATGTATATTCTGTTGACTTGGGGTGGAGAGTTCTGTAGATGTCTATTAGGTCCACTTTATGTAGAGCTGAGTTCAATTCCTGGATATCCTTGTTAACTTTCTGTCTCGTTGATCTGTCTTATGTTGACAGTGGGGTGTTAAAATCTCCCATTATTATTGTGTGGGAGTTTAAGTCCCTTTGTAGGTCACTGAGGACTTGCTTTATGAATCTGGGTGCTCCTGTGTTGGGTGCATATATATTTAGGATAGTTAGCTCTTCTTGTTGAATTGATCCCTTTACCATTATGTAATGGCCTTCTTTGTCTCTTTTGATCTTTGTTGGTTTAAAGTCTATTTTATCAGAGACTAGGATTGCAACCCCTGCCTTTTTTTGTTTTCCAGTTGCTTGATAGATCTTCCTCCATCCCTTTATTTTGAGTCTATGTGTGTCTCTGCACGTGAGATGGGTTTCCTGAATACAGCACACTGATGGGTCCTGACTCCTTATCCAGTTTGCCAGTCTGTGTCTTTTGATTGGAGCATTTAGCCCATTTACATTTAACGTTAAAATTGTTATGTGTGAATCTGATCCTGTCATTATGATGTTAGTTGGTTATTTTGCTCGTTAGTTGCTATTGTTTCTTCCTAGCCTGGATGGTCTTTACAATTTGGCATGTTTTTGCAGTGGCTGGTACCGGTTGTTCCTTTCCATGTTTAGTGCTTCCTTCAGGAGCTCTTTTAGGGCAGGCCTGGTGGTGACAAAATCACTCAGCGTTTGCTTGTCTGTAAAGTATTTTATTTCTCCTTCACTTACGAAGCTTAGTTTGGCGGGATAGCAAATTCTGGGTTGAAAATTCTTTTCTTTAAGAATGTTGAATATCGGCCCCCACTCTCTTCTGGCTTGTAGAGTTTCTGCTGAGAGATCAGCTGTTAGTCTGATGGGCTTCCCTTTGTGGGTAACCCGACCTTTCTCTCTGGCTGCCCTTAACATTTTTTCCTTCATTTCAACTTTGGTGAATCTGACAATTATGTGTCTTGGAGTTGCCCTTCTCGAGGAGTATCTTTGTGGCGTTCTCTGTATTTCCTGAATCTGAATGCTGGCCTGCCTTGCTAGATTGGGGAAGTTCTCCTGGATAATATCTTGCAGAGTGTTTTCCAACTTGGTTCCATTCTCCCCATCATTTTCAGGTACACCAATGAGACGTAGGTTTGGTCTTTTCACATAGTCCCAAATTTCTCGGAGGCTTTGTTCATTTCTTTTTATTCTTTTTTCTCTAAACTTCCCTTCTCTCTTCATTTCATTCATTTCATCTTCCATCAGCGATACCCTTTCTTCCAGTTGATCGCATCTGCTACTGAGGCTTCTGCAATCTTCGCGTAGTTCTCGAAACTTGGCTTTCAGCTCCATCAGCTCCTTTAAGCCCTTCTCTCCATTGGTTATTCTAGTTATCCATTCTTCTAATATTTTTTCAAAGTTTTTAACTTCTTTGCTATTGTTTTGAATTTCCTCTCGTAGCTCAGAGTAGTTTGATCGTCTGAAGCCTTCTTCTCTCAACTCATCAAAGTCATCCTCCATCCAGCTTTGTTCCGTTGCTGGTGAGGAACTGCGTTCCTTTGGAGGAGGAGAGGTGCTCTGTTTTTTAGAGTTTCCAGTTTTTTGGATCTGTTTTTTCCCCATCTTTGTGGTTTTATCTACTTTTGGTCTTTGATGATGGTGATGTACAGATGGGTTTTTGGTGTGGATGTCCTTTCTGTTTGTTAGTTTTCCTTCTACCAGACAGGACCCTCAGCTGCAGGTCTGTTGGAGTTTACTAGAGGTCCACTCCAGACCCTGTTTGGCTGGGTGTCAGCAGCGGTGGCTGCAGAACAGCGGATTTTCGTGAGACCACCAATTCAGCTGTCTGATAGTTCGTTTGAAAGTTTTGTCTCAGAGGAGTACCCGGTTGAATGAGGTGTCTGTCTGTCCCTACTAGGGGGGTGCCTCCCAGTTAGGCTGCTCAGGGTTGAGAGACCCACTTTAGGAGGCAGTCTGTCCATTCTCAGATCTCCAGCTGCGTGCTGGGAGAACCACTACTCTCTTCAA
>NW_026662351.1:0-2435 GCF_009828535.3 Hylobates moloch | reverse complement strand
CCTCGGCCTCCCCAAGTGCTAGTTTTACAAGCCTAAGTCACAGTGCCCAGCCTACATAATCTTTCAGAAAAAGAAGCAAATGGAATTCTCCCCGACTCACTGTGAATTTAGTATAGGCTTAAAACCAAACCAGACATAAATAGTACAAGGAGGCAAAAGTATAGACTAACTTCTTATGGACATATATGCAAAAATGCTAAATAAAATATTAGCAAATAATCCAGCAATGGATTAAACATGTATCACGACCAAGTTGGGGTTTTCCTAGGAAACTAAGATGATATAATAAAAGAAAAAACTATTAAAATAGTACAAACTGCCAAAGGAAAAAACCTGTAGGATCATTGCAACGGGTTCATTTGCGACATAATACAATTTTTTTCTTTTTTTTTTTTTAAAGTCTTTTTGGCTGTAAGTTTATTCAATGCAAAATAATCCTCTCCAATTTTACTGAGGTGGCTGACGGCGTCCACGACCAAATCCACCTCTAAACTGGAATTCAGTTGCTGAGCCAGCCCCAGCCTCGGCTTTCTTGTGCACCAGGGGGCACAGCACTCCCTCTGTAGGTATCTCTGTCAGCTTCCCCTCTTGTGAGTCTTGCAGGTGGCTCACCCTCCAGAACTTTAGACCCAGGCCTGCCAGTCCCTGGACGGCTGCGGCGTAGGGTGGCAGGCACAATCTCCAGGGGCAGATGAAGGTAATCACGGAGATACTGGATACCCTCATTGGTAAAGTACCAGTAGAAATGTCTCCAGGCAAACTGTTCCTTCACGTAGTAGCCTCGGGACCACATGATGTGAAGGTTGGGCACATTCTTTTTTTTTTTTTTTTGAGCCGAGTCTCACTCTGTCTCCCAGGCTGGAGTGCAGGGGCGCGATCTCAGCTCACTGCAACCTCCGCCCCCTGGGTTCAAGCAATTCTCCTGCTCGGCCTCCCGACTAGCTGGGATTACTGGTGTCTGCCACTGCGCCCGGCTAATATTTTTGTATTTTTAGTAGACACGGGGTTTCTTGAACTCCTGACCTCGTGATCCGCCCGCCTCGGCCTCCCAAAGTGCTGGGATTACAGGCGTAAGCCACCGCACCCGGCCGGGCACATTCTTGTCTGCCAGCTCCAGGTGCTTAGGCATGTGGACATCCTTCTTGACCACCGTGACCTCCTCTTTAAAAAGGAGTTCATAAATGGCAATCCGGTTCTTCTTAGGCATCAGCGTTCTGGGGAGGAGCAGCTGCTAAGGCGGCAGGGTGGCCCGGATGGGGGCCGATGGAACTCAAACTCCACCAGAATTTCTTTAATATTATATATATACATACATATATATGTATATATGTGTGTGTGTATACATATATATATATGTTGCTCGCTTATTTTTTTGTCTGTTCCCTTATGTACCGGGAGTGCCAGGGGGACAGGGCTTTGTGTTTTCCTCACCACTGTCGGGCTCATGCATAGCACAGTCCTTGGCACACGGTAAACACGTTGAGGAGAACCTCTGGGACTAGCGGACTCTGAGCATCGTTCCGGTGGGCCCAGTGGGGCCTCTGAAGGGATCCGCCTTGCCAGGCTCCAGCCCAAGACCGGACGCATGCGCACCGGCTGGCCGGCTACTTTTTTTCTTGACCGGCCAAGTGGCAGGGCGCCTGCGCGACGCAGTGCCGAGACGGACGCGAGCCGGAGATGGGGTAAGGGGAGGGGGTGGTGGTGGGGGACAGCGGCGCCTGCGCAGTGAAGGAATATAGGCGGGGCCTCCATAGCGCCTGCGCAGACGGCCGCAGCCCTGCGGGGCCCGAAGGGGCTGGCCAAGGGCGGGGGCCGCGAGGGAGGCAGGGCGGGCCCGGTAAGCGGCGCCGCGGGGTTGGCTGCTTCCCTGAGGCCGGACTCAACGGGTCTCGGCTGAGCCACCGGGTGAGCTCACCGCCCAGCCCCAACCAGGAGATTGCGAGGGAGCGATGCGGTGCCGCGCGGTAAGAGTTACGGCCGGGTTCCCGCAGTGTTCGCTGGCGGGTTGGTTTATCGCCTCAGCGCCGCCCGCGCGACCGCGCCCGGACGTCCGCGCAGACCCCGGGAGGCCCAGCGCCTGCGCCGTCCCCTCTCCTGGGCCCCTCCAGTGTGTCCCGCGCCTGCGCCTTTCCCTTCCCGCGCGGTCCTCGTTCTGGGCTTCGGGGCTCCTGGGACAACCCGCAGGCTTCGCGGCCGAGACCCACAGTCCTGCGTCCCTTGCTGTTGGGGTTCAGCTGGTTCTGGGACCCCGCTTACGGCTTCTCTGTGTGCAGACAGGCCGGGTGCGACCCTCGTGCTTGCCTTTTCGGCGCTCCGGGAGAGGCTAGGGCTGCCGCTCCGTCGCCTGGGTCCCTTCCCTGTGGCGGGGACAGCGTTGTTCAGTGGCCCGGAGGGCGCAGCGCGGAGGAGCAGGGGCCACGGGCGGCGGACCCCAG
>NW_026662350.1:0-2435 GCF_009828535.3 Hylobates moloch | reverse complement strand
AGTTTACTGAATCTGTCTTCTGCTGGGTTACTGCTGTGGTTAAGCTTATCCATTACGTTATTAATTTCAGTTCTGGTAGTTCTAAATTGCAGAATTTCATATGGTTCATTTTATAATTTGCACTTCTCTGTCAGGTTTTCAGTCTTGTCCCGCCTTTCCTTGTCTTTCAGCAGAGTTATTTTGAAGTGTGTCTGCTAACTCCGTTATCTCGATCCCTTGAGGTTTTCTGTCTGTCGTTTGCTTCTCTTGTTTTCTGTTATGTCATCTTTAAGTCTCATGTGGCTTTTTATTTTTAGTGATAGACATTATATATGAAAAATTGTGGAGCTAATTTGAAGCCTTGGAGGATATTCTCCTCCAGAGAGGACTTACATTTCCCCTGCCAGGGACTTGGAAATTAACAGTCAGAGATTGAGATGATGAAAGCTGGCCATCGTTCCCTGTCAGGGCAATTTGCAGTTTGTTCTTCAGGTTCCCAACCTAAGGAGTGGGAGACTTAGCAGGGCCTCTCCTCAGTGGATGCTGAGCTCCAGTGTTTATCTCCCTGTGAGCTCTGTGAGGCTGTGAGTTCTAGCTCAGCTTGTTAACCTCTTCTTCTCTGCTGTCATTGGAAGAAAACCCAAGGGGGAAAAAAGAAGACCCTGTTCTCTGGTATTCCCTTTTCTCAGCCCTGTAATTTCTTAGCCCAATACGTTTTGTCCACCTTTCTAGTTCTCAGTGAGAGGGTTGATCTAAGTTACCTAGTCTATCATTATTGGAATGGTTCCTTTATGTAGTTCTGTTGAAGTGAAACCCCTTCATATGTTACATAAGTTTACCATAACACTGTTCTGTGTGGGCCTGATTTTAACTTCATTTTTATTCGCTTTGGTTTTCATTTCATTTTTTCTGTACTAATTTTACCTTTATGACTCTCACCCATTATCTGATAATAAGTGTACATAGTCTTTTATAGGTTCTTTTAAAATCTTCTAAATAGTATATAATATTAACGATGTTCTTAAAATTTATTAAACTTGCTTATTTGCTTTTTATGATAACTTTCCATTTGATCCTCTATTTGTTTGAGTGGTATTACCTGTTCTCTCAGGAGCATAAGTTTAAGTGATTACTTTAAATTTTTTTATTTTTTTAAGTTTAAAAAATTTTTTTGTAGAGATGAGGTCTCACTATGTTGCTCTGGCTGTTCTTGAACTCCTGAGCTCAAGGGATCCTCCCACCTTGCCCTCCCAAGGTGCTGGGATGACAGGCGTGAGCTGCTGTGCCTGGGCTACTTTTTTTTTTTTTTAATATAGTGTGCACCAGAGTCATTTGGAGAGCTAGTCCCAGGGTTTCTGATTCAGAAGGTCTGTGGTGTTGCCTGAGCATTTACATTTTTAAGAAGTTCCCTGGTGAAACTGATACCGTTGTTCTGGGGCCTACGTCTGGAACCACTGGTTATAAAGCATTATGTTGTTGATAGGTAGAGATTTTAGTGTTATATATATGTGTATATATATACATATGTACACACACACACATATTTACACACACACACATATATATATTCATACATACTTTTTTTAATCATAAAAACCAAAGGTTTTTCAAATGTAAATTGTGATTGAAGGTTTAGAGAAAGTTATGATTACAGAGTGGTCCCCACATACCTGTGATCCTAATTAGTACTTCTAGGAATAGTCATGGGAAATCTCATGGACCTATGGAGCTGGCTAATTACTTCTAGAGGTGATAGTTGCAGTGTAGTAGAATCAAATGGTAATTGTCATGCAGTTTTACTGAAATTTGTATTGCTTCTTTTTTGTGATTGGAAGTCTTACAGAAGTGGGGAAAAATTCACAGTTTGCTAGGTTAGTTATGAAATGTTCCGTAGACCCTCAAAGTATGAGCAATTTAAAGTAACTTGAGGATTTTCAAACACTCAGCTGACTAATTCCATTATGTGACATAATCCACATTGTGGTGATTAAAATCTAAATTTCTGCAGCCCTTACTTTGATATTTCTATGGTTGAGATAGTAATAGTTGCATTTAGGGTAAAAATATGAGTGACTACTTCAGACTTCAGAACTTTCTCCAGAAGAGCTTTGTTGCTACAGTTATTTTTAGTTGTATTTGCTTTACATACTCATGTATGTGTTTTGGGGGCTAAGATCCTGTTAAGAATCACTCTGTATGATCAGAACACATATTAACTGTGGTGTTGATACTACAGAATAGTTATCTGGACATGATATCCATGTGTAAAAGCTCAGAGAAACAAGAAGTGTGGGTTTAAAAAAGAAAACCTTAGTATTACATACGGATGTGCTGAGCTCATTTTGAGTTTCCCCACACAGTGAAGGAATATTGGTTTTATTATTTAATTAATTAATTTTATTGAGACAGGGTCTTTCTCTGTTGCCCCAGGCTGGAGTGAGTGGTGCAGTCACAGC
>NW_026662349.1:0-2436 GCF_009828535.3 Hylobates moloch | reverse complement strand
CCTCCCAAAGTGCTGGGATTACAGGCGTGAACCACGGCGCCCGGCCTGCAAGGAATTTTTTTAACCTGTAAGTAATGATATCATTGTCCTTTTTGGTTGTTTTTACCTCTTCTGTTTTCTTTTCGCCCCTTTGTTCTTGTTTTGGAATTTCCTAGAAATTCCAGGGCGATATCTAGGGCTGTGTTGCAGGTGGAACTGCATGTCTGGCCTGGACCCATGTGATGGGTGGTTCTGGCGTCTCTGGGAAGCACTGTGCCGGCTGGGGAGTTGAAGTGCTGCCTCTTGCTCTACTCCATGAGGCTGACCCTGGATGCCTCCCCTGAGACCTGGAGGCAGCTTGGGACGGACTTGAGGAGGAAGGAGGTCCCACAACTCAGATCCTTGCACCTCCCGGCCTTCCGCCTCCCCTGTTCGGGCTCCTCAAGTGAGAGCTCCTCCGGACTCCTGCCCCAAGGGCAGCCTCTCTCCAGCTTTCATTTCCAAATGCCCCAATCTCTGCCACTTAGCCACACCCTCTGCCCACCCTGTCCCTGGGTTTGAGGCTGCTCCAGAAATTTGGGAGGCCCTGGAGCCCCTTAGAAGCCTCTAGCCATGCTGAGTCAGCCTGAGCGATGGGGCTCACTGCGGCCACTGCCCCCCTTAGCCTCCCGTGGACGGTGGCTGCATGTGTCCCGGGAGGACTGTGGTGAATGCCTCCCGAAGACAGGACTGGAGACACAGGAGGCCCAACGGGCTCTGATGGTCTGACGCCTCTGCAGGAGAGAAAGGATGTAAGAATCCAGGTTCTTTTATGAAATACCAAAGACAGAAATGCAGCCTGGCTCCCGTAAGTTCTCCGTGTTGAGCAGTGGATGGGAAGAAGGACAAGGGCTGTGGATGCCGGGTGACTGAGGACAGGGGAGAGGTGCACCAGCCACACACGTCCCTCGGTGGGGAGATGGCCGCAGACACCAGGAGGCTGAGCACAGGCTAACCGCTGTTCCTGCTTTATCCTCCTCTCCAGGTCTTAAATTCCACTTCTATCACTTTCTTCTTTCAAGACGGTTCTTCCTCCCATCTTGATCTGAGTACTCCTTCATGCTTTTTATCTTGCTAAATAGAGAAAACAGTGAAGCTTATACAGCTTCCCCTGAAAACAGCCTTGGCCTCTCGGTGTCATTGTTTTCCACTGTCTGTAATGACAACTTTAATCTATTTGACTAACAACCTATTTATAGCCCCTAATTTTTTCAATTGTCAGTTTGCAAAATTGAGGTCTGATCTGCAAACAGTAAGACTCGCCACTTTTCCTGCAAGTTCTGTGGGGGGCTGACTGCAAGGGCCAGGAGAGTGGTCTGGCCCCATGCAGGCACCCCCGCCTTCCTTCCGCAGCCAGGTCAGAGGGACCCAGGGGTCACCTTCAGGGGTCACCCGCACCTGGGCTCCCATGACTTCACTCCCACCTGTTGTCAGATCCCTGGGGTCTCACCACAGACCTGGAGGCCCTCCTGGGGGAGCCTTAACAAGGTAGGTGACCAGGGAATGGGAGAGCCTTTGGGAGTGAAGAGCGATGGAAGTGCAGTGGGGAGCAGAGACAGAGAGAGAGAAAGAGAGGGAGAGAGACACAGAGAGGGAGGGAGAGAGACACAGAGAGGGAGGGAGAGAGACAGGGAGAGTGATAGAGACAGAGAAAGATGGAGACAGAGAGAGGGAGGGAGAAAAACAGACAGAGAGACAGAAGACACAGGGTGAGTGATAGAGACAGAACAACAGAGACAGAGAGAGGGAGGGAGAGACAGAGAGGGACAGGAAGGGGGAGAGAGAGAGAGAGAGACGGAGATGGGTGGAGGCAAGAGGCAGGAGAGAGGATGTTAACCCCTTCTCCCCACCATTTACTGAACTGTACATTGGACGATGGGACGCCTCCTCCCCCCGCCCTGTGACGGGGCCCTGGAGAGGCAGACTTTGGAGAGGAGTGTGCCACCACAGCGCCACAGCGACACTGCTGCTAGGGGCTGGGTTCCATTCCCTCCGCCTCGAGATCGCGGGGGGGTGCTTAGATTATTGTTCAGCAAACACCTGGTCTCTTCCCCTCCACACCCCCGAGGACACAGGCACGCTCTGCTCTGGATCAATAGTGGATCAATAATGGATTTCAAGCAGGCTGGGCTTGGCCTCTGCTGTCACTGTAAGAAACACACCCCAGGGGCCAGGCGAGGTGGCTCACGCCTGTAATCCCAGCACTTTGGGAGGCCGAGGCGGGTGGATCACAAGGTCAGTAGATCGAGACCATCCTGGCTAAAACAGTGAAATCCCATCTCTACTAAAAATACAAAAAGTTAGCTGGGCGTGGTGGCGGGTGCTTGTAGTCCCAGCTACTCGGGAGGCTGAGCCAGGAGAATGGCGTGAACCCAGGCTGGAGTGCAGTGGCACAATCTCGGCTCACTGCAAGCTCCG
>NW_026662348.1:0-2436 GCF_009828535.3 Hylobates moloch | reverse complement strand
AGTTGAAGCTTACTTTTGATAGAGCAGTTCTGAAACACTCTTTCTGTAGAAACTGCAAGTAGACATTCTGAGCGCTAAGGGGCTTATAGTGGAAAAAGGAATATCTTCAAATAAATACTACACAGAAGCATTCTGTGAAACTTCTTTCTGTTCTGTGCATTCAACTAGCAGAGTTGAAGCTTACTTTTGAGAGAGCAGTTCTGAAACACTCTTTCTGTAGAAACTGCAGGTAGACATTCTGAGCGCTAAGAGGCTTACTGTGGAAAAAGGAATATCTTCAAATAAAAACTACACAGAAGCATTTTGTGAAACTTCTTTCTGTTCTCTGCATTGAACTAACGGAGTTGAAGATGAATTTTGATTGAGCAGTTCTGAAACACTCTTTCTATAGAACGTGGAAGAGGATATTTTGAGCACTAGGGGGCCTTTAGTGGAAAAAGGAATATCTTCAAATAAAAACTACACAGAAGCATTCTGCGAAAGTTCTTACTGTTCTGTGCATTCAACTAACAGAGTTCAAGCTTAGTTTTGATTGAGCAGTTCTAAAACAGTGTTTCTGTAGAAACTGCAAGGGGACATTCGGAGCACTAAGGGGCCTATAGTGGAAAAAGGAATATCTTCAAATAAAAACTACACAGAAGCATTCTGTGAAACATCTTTCTGTTCTGTGCATTCAACTAACAGAGCTGAAGCTTACTTTTGATAGAGCAGTTGTGAAACACTCTTTCTGTACAAACTGCAAGGGGAAATTCGGAGCGCTAAGGGGCCTGTAGCGGAAAAAGGAATATCTTCAAATAAAAACTACACTGAAGCATTGTATGAAACTTCTTTATGTTCTGTGCATTCAACTAGCAGAGTTGAAGCTTACTTTTGATACAGCAGTTCTGAAACACTCTTTCTGTAGAAACTGCAAGTGGAGATACTGAGCGCTAAGGGTATTATAGTGGAAAAAGGAATATCTTCAAAGGAAAACTACAAAGAAGCATTCTGTGAAACTTCTTACTGTTCTGTGCATTCAACTAACAGAGTTGAAACTTACTTTTGATTGAGCAGTTCTGAAACACTGTTTCTGTAGAAACCCCATGGGGAGATTCGGAGCACTAAGTGACCTATAGTGGAAAAAGGAATATCTTCAAATAAAAACTACACAGAAGCATTTTGTGAAACTTCTTTCTGTTCTCTGCATTCAACTAACGGAGTTGAAGCGTACTTTTCATTGAGCAGTTCTGAAACACTTTTTCTGTAGAAACCGCATGGGGACATTAGGAACACTAAGGGGCCTATAGTGGAAAAAGGAATATCTTCAAATCAAAACTACACAGAAGCATTCTGTGAAACATATTTCTGTTCTGTGCATTCAAATAACATAGTTGAAGCTTACTTTTGATAGAGCAGTTCTGAAACACTCTTTCTGTAGAAACTGCAAGTAGACATTCTGAGCGCTAAGGGGCTTATAGTGGAAAAAGAATATCTTCAAATAAATACTACACAGAAGCATTCTGTGAACCTTCTTTCTGTTCTGTGCATTCAACTAGCAGCGTTGAAGCTTACTTTTGATAGCGCAGTTCTGAAACACTCTTTCTGTAGAAACTGCAAGTAGACATTCTGAGCGCTAAGAGGCTTATAGTGGAAAAAGGAATATCTTCAAACAAAAACTACATAGAAGCATTCTGTGCAACTTCTTTCTGTTCTGTGCATTCAACTAACAGAGTTGAAGATGAATTTTGATTGAGTAGTTCTGAAACACTCTTTGTATAGAAACTGGAAGCGGATATTTTGAGCACTAGGGGGCCTTCAGTGGAAAAAGGAATATCTTCAAATAAAAACTACACAGAAGCATTCTGTGAAAGTTCTTACTGTTCTGTGCATTCAACTAACAGAGTTGAAGCTTAGTTTTGATAGAGCAGTTCTGAAACACTCTTTCTGTAGAAACTGCAAGTTGACATTCTGAGCGCTAAGGGGCTTATAGTGGAAAAAGTAATATCTTCAAATAAAAACTATAGAGAAGCATTTTGTGAAACTTCTTTCTGTTCTCTGCATTCAACTAAAGGAGTTGAAGCTTACTAGTGATTTAGCAGTTCTGAAACACTGTTTGTGTAGAAACTGCATGGGGACAATCGGAGCACTAAGGGGCCTATAGTGGAAAAAGGAATATCTTCAAATAAAAACTACACAGAAGCATTCTGTGAAACATCTTTCTGTTCTGTGCATTCAACTTACAGAGCTGAAGCTTACTTTGGATAGAGCAGTTGTGAAACACTCTTTCTGTAGAAACTGCAAGGGGAAATTCGTAGCTCTAAGGGTCCTATAGCGGAAAAAGGAATATCTTCAAATAAAAACTACACAGAAGCATTCTGTGAAACTTCTTTCTGTTCTGTGCATTCAACTAAGAGTTGAATCTTACCTTTGATTGAGCTGTTCTGAAACACTGTTTCT
>NW_026662347.1:0-2437 GCF_009828535.3 Hylobates moloch | reverse complement strand
TTTCAGAACTGCTCTATCAAAAGTAGGCTTCAACTCTCTTAGTTGAATGCACAGAACAGAAAGAAGTTTCACAGAATGCTTCTGTGTAGTTTTTATTTGAAGATATTCCTTTTTCCACTATAGGCCCCTTACTGCTACTAATGTCCCCATGCAGTTTCTACAGAAACTGTGTTTCGGAACTGCTCATTCAAAAGTATGCTTCAACTCCGTTAGTTGAATGCACAGAACAGAAAGAAGTTTCACAAAATGCTTCCGTGTAGTTTTTATTTGAAAATATTCCTTTTTCCACTATAAGCCAATTGGCACTCAGAATGTCTACTTGTAGTTTCTACAGAAAGAGTGTTTCAGAACTGCTCTATCAAAAGAAAGCTTCAGCTCTCTTAGAAGAATGCACGGAACAGAAAGGAGTTTCACAGAATGCTTCTGTGTAGTTTTTATTTGAAGATATTCCTTTTTCCACTATAGGCCCCTTTGTGCTCCGAATGTCCCCTTGCAGTTTCTACAGAAACAGTGTTTCAGAACTGCTCAATCAAACTAATCTTCAACTCTGTCAGTTGAATGCACAGAACAGAAAGAAGTTGCACAGAATGCTTCTGTTTAGTTTTTGTTTGAAGATATTCCTTTTTCCACTGTAATACCCTTAGCGCTCAGAATGTCCACTTGCAGTTTCTACAGAAAGAGTGTTTCAGAACTGCTCTATCAAAAGTAAGCTTCAACTCTCTTAGTTGAATGCACAGAACAGAAAGAAGTTTCACAAAATGTTTCTGTGTCACAGAATGCTTCTGTGTAGTTTTTATTTGAAGATATTCCTTTTTCTACTATAGGCCCCTTTGTGCTCCGAATGTCCCCTTGCAGTTTCTACAGAAACAGTGTTTCAGAACTGCTCAATCAAAATTAAGCTTCAACTCTGTTAGTTGAATGCACACAACAGTAAGAAGTTTCACAGAATGCTTCTGTGTAGTTTTTATTTGAAGATATTCTTTTTTCCACTAAAGGCCCCCTAGTGCTCAAAATATCCCCTTCCAGTTTCTACAGAAAGAGTGTTTCAGAACTGCTCAATCAAAACTAAGCTTCAACTCTGTTAGTTGAATGCACAGAACTGAAAGCAGTTGCACAAAATTGTTCTGTGTAGTTTTGGTTTGAAGATATTCCTTTTTCCACTATAATACCCTTAGCGCTCAGAATGTCCACGTGCAGTTTCTACAGAAAGAGTGTTTCAGAACTGCTCTCTCAAAAGTAAGCTTCAACTCTGCAGGTTGAATGCACACAACAGAAAGAAGTTTCACAGAAGGCTTCTGTGTAGTTTCTATTTGAAGATATTCCTTTTTCCGCTATTGGCCCCTTAGCGCTCTGATTGTCCCATTGCATTTTCTACAGAAAGAGTGTTTCACAACTGCTCTATCAAAAGTGAGCTTCAACTCTGTTAGTTGAATGCACAGAACAGAAAGGTGTTTCACAGAATGCTTCTATGTAGTTTTTATTAGAAGATATACCCTTGTCCACTGTAGGCCCCTTAGTGCTCCGAAAATCCACAAGCGGTTTCTACAGAAAGTGTGTTTCAGAACTGCTCAATCAAAAGTAAGCTTCAACTCCGTTAGTTGAATACACAGAGCAGAAAGAAGTTTCACAAAATGCTTCTGGGTAGTTTTTATTTGAAGATATTCCTTTTTCCACTATAAGCCCCATAGCGCTCAGAATGTCTACTTCCAGTTTCTACAGAAAGAGTGTTTCAGAACTGCTCTATCAAAAGTAAGCCTCAACTCTCTTAGTTGAATGCACAGAACAGAAAGAAGTTTCACAGAATGCTTCTGTGTAGTTTTCGTTTGAAGATATTCCATTTTCCACTATAATACCCTTAGCACTCAGAATCTCCACATGCAGTTTCTACAGAAAGAGTGTTTCAGAACTGCTCTATCAAAAGTAAGCTTCAACTCTGCTAGTTGAATGCACAGAACAGAAAGAAGTTTCACAGAAGGCTTCTGTGTAGTTTTTATTTGAAGATATTCCCTTGTCCACTATAGGCCCCTTAGTGCTCCGAATATCCCCATGCGGTTTCTACAGAAACTGTGTTTCAGAACTGCTCTATCAAAAGTAAGCTTCAACTCCGTTACTTGAATGCACAGAACACAAAGAAGTTTCACAAAATGCTTCTGTGTACTTTTTATTTGAAGATATTCCTTTTTCCACTATAGGCCCATTTGTGCTCCGAATGTCCCTTTGCAGTTTCTACAGAAACAGTGTTTCAGAACTGCTCAATCAAAAGTAAGCTTCAACTCTGTTAGTTGAATGCACACAACAGTAAGAAGTTTCACAGAATGCTTCTGTGTAGTTTTTATTTGAAAATATTCATTTTCCACTATAGGCCCCCTAGTGCTCAAAACATCCCCTTCCAGTTTCTACAGAAAGAGTGTTTCAGAACTGCTCAATCAAAACTAAG
>NW_026662346.1:0-2437 GCF_009828535.3 Hylobates moloch | reverse complement strand
TCATATTGTTCAAACACACATGCTCTACAAACAATTTGTGCAGATAAGGCAATCATCACAGGGTCCTGAGGTGACATACACCCTCAGCTTAAGAAGATGATGGGATTAAGAGATTAAAGACAAGCATAGGAAATCATAAGGGTATTCATTGGGGAAGTGATAAATGTCCATGAAATCTTCACAATTTATGTTCAGAGATTGCAGTAAAGACAGGCATAAGAAATTATAAAAGTATTAATTTGGGGAACTAATAAATGTCCATGAAATCTTCACAATTTATGTTCTTCTGCCATGGCTTCAGCCGGTCCCTCCATTTGGGGTCCCTGACTTCCCACAACAGAAGATTAAATTAACTCTTGGAGGACTTTCTGAATCTTTCATTTACTTTTTTTTCCTCGACTTTTTACCTTTTTCCTGACTCTTTTCTCATTGACAAGTAAACATGCTTAATTCCCTTCCATCTTGAGGAATCTGTCTCCCACCCCACTTCTCTTCTCTTACCTTCTCAGTAAAGCCTCTTGAAGAACTTTTCCTCAGTCACTAACTCAAGTTCCTCATCTTTCATTTAACCTGAATGAACTCCAAGCTCACTCTGTTTATATAGCACCTCTATAAGGCCAACAGCAGTCTCACTAAAGAGCTCCTTTTTCTAAGTCTTGTGAGCACTTTTTAGTTCTCATGTAACTTACACTCTTAGCACTAAACACTATTCAACACTTCCTCCTCCAAGACACTCTTTTCTTTTAACTTGTCCAGAGCACCGTGGTTAAGAGAATAGGCTTCTAAGTTACTCCATTTGAATTCAGGCTTTCACTTAAGATAACCTTGGGCAAATTAATTAACCTTTTTGCATTTCATTGTCCTTACCTGTTAAATGGAGGAAAAAGCACCTATCCAACTCTTATGGTTATCAGGAAAGATTTAATCAGGTAATGCATATAAGGAGCCCTCTTGACATATAACATGTACTCAATGAATATTTTCCATGATAATAATATTATTCTACTGTATCTCATTACAGTGTGTATGTATGCGTGCATGCACACATTCACATATACATTTATTCTTCCCTGTCTCTTCTTAGCTTCCTTCTAAGGACATTTGTGCATCCTTTAAAAGTCTGTATTCTCTAGGACTACTTGTTTTACTCTCTTCTCTATACTCTCTGAGGGGTATCTCAGTTATTCAAATAGATTTAATTAGAATTGCCGATGACTCTCAGATCTATTCTTAGCTGATGTCTTTTTTTCTGAACTTCAAACACATCTATTTGCATATTAAACATTTTCAATATATGAAAAAGAGGAACCTCCAAATCAACATGTGTAATACTGAACTCATCAATCCGTAATCCCAAATGTGGTTTACTTCTAGCTGGCTCCATCTTAGGAAACATAACCATCACTCAATATCCCAAGTTAAAAATTGAATAATCTTTCTTTTTTACCGTGTGCAATACGTCTGGCAGTCATGCTGACACTAGGTGCTGTTTTGATCATTAGAATGCTACATAAAAATTCTCTCAGGAAACTCAGCCCACTGAGAAGTGCAGACATATCATTTCAGTATAACTGGGTAAGTGCTAAACCTTGTCTACCATTTCCCCACTTTTTCCTCTTATTAAATAGAATATTCCTTTGTCCAGTTACCCAGGCCAAAAACCCGAGTTGTCTTAAATTTAATTTCTTTATTTTCCTTGCTCTTATATATAATTCATTAGAAAATCCTATCAGTTCTATCATCAAATCTCATGCAGAATCCATTCACTTTTATGCCATCCCACTGTCATTATTTTCATCCAGTGGCTGTCACCTAAGACATGTTTTTGCCCCCATTCAGGGAACATTTAACAAAATCTGGAAACATTGTTTGGTTGTCAAAGGTGGAGAGGGTGTTATTGGCAAGTAATGCCCTTTAATGAAGGCCAGCGTTGCTACTAAACATCCTGCAATGGACAGTATAACCTCCCACAGCAAAGAATTACCTGGCTCAATATGTCAATAGTGTTTATGTTAGAAAAGCTATTCTAATACAAGTTAGGGTTATTTCTTATTTTCACAAGTATGACTGCCTCTTAATCAGTTTCCTACATCCATTCTTTCTCTGTCACACACATTGGTACTCATCAACCCATCCACCACACAGCAGACAGAATGATCCTACATACACATGTGACACGTTATATCCTGCTTAAATTATCAGTGTTTTCCATCTACAACCACAGAGATCCTAGGACCATGTTTTGAACACCACAGTTGAAATTCTCAATAGTTTCTGAATGGATAAGCAAAGTGATTAACTGGCTACCTTGATGTTTGATTGTTCTTTGTTTTCCTGTTTTGTACATGCTTGGTAAAACAGAACTAACCAATGAATCTGCAAGATTCACATATAATTAATGTTAAATCTATTAATTGAATAATTTTCTTAATTGCTT
>NW_026662345.1:0-2437 GCF_009828535.3 Hylobates moloch | reverse complement strand
TTTCTACATATGGCTAGCCAGTTTTCCCAGCACCATTTATTAAATAGGGAATCCTTTCCCCATTTCTTGTTTTTGTCAGGTTTGTCAAAGATCAGATAGTTGTAGATATGTGGTATTATTTCTGAGGGCTCTGTTCTGTTCCATTGGTCTAGATCACTGTTTTGGTACCAGTACCATGCTGTTTTGGTTACTATAGCCTTGTAGTATAGTTTGAAATCAGGTAGCATGATGCCTCCAGCTTTGTTCTTTTTGCTTAGGATTGTCTTGGCAATGCAGGCCCTTTTTTGGTTCCATATGAACTTTAAAGTAGTTTTTTCTAATTCTGTGAAGAAAGTCATTGGTAGCTTGATGGGGATGGCATTGAATCCGTAAATTACCTTGGGCAGTATGGCCATTTTCACGACACTGATACTTCCTATCCATGAGCATGGAATGTTCTTCCATTTATTTGTGCCCTCTTTTATTTTGTTGAGCAGTGGTTTGTAGTTCTCCTTGAAGAGGTCCTTCACATCACTTGTAAGTTGGATTCCTAGGTATTTTATTCTCTTTGCAGACCATGAATTTTAAATCATTATAACTAGGCTGAAACACATCTTTATTAATCATAATGGGAACCACTACAATCAACACATTTTTGCCAACGAGATAGAAGTTTATTTATTCCTATAGCATGAAAATCTGTGCTTCGGGATTTGGTGAACTCTTGGAGAGCATTTTCTGCACATCCTGCTGGTTGCAGAAGTGTTTTCCTTGCGAAAAGTTGTCGAGATGCTTGAAGAAGTGGTAGTCGTTTGGAGAGCGGTCAGATGAATGTGGTGGATGAAGCAAAACTTTATAGCTCAATCCGTTCAACTTTTGAAGCACTGGTTGTGCAACGTGTGGTAGGGCATTGTCATGGAGAAGAATTGGGTCCTTTCTGTTGACCAGTGCCAGCTGCAGGTGTGTTGCAGTTTTCGTTGCATCTCATTGATTTGCTGAGCATACTTCTCAGATATAATGGTTTTGCTGGGATTCAGAAAGCTGTAGTGGATCACACCAGCAGCAGACCACCAAACAGTGACCATGACCGATTTTTTGGTACAAGTTTGGCTTTGGGATGTAGTTTGGAGCATATTCTCAGTCCAACCACTGAGCTGGTCATCACCAGTTGTCGTATAAAATCCACTTTTCATTGTATGTCACAATCCAATTCAGAAATGGTTTGTTGTTGCGTAGAATAAGAGAAGATAACACTTCAAAACAAGGATTTTTTTTTTTTTTTTGGTCAGCTCATGAGGCACCCATTCATGAAGCTTTTTCACCTTTCCAATTTGCTTCAAATGCTGAACAACTGTAGAATGGTCGACTTTGAGTTCTTCAGAAACTTCTCGTTTAGTTGTAAGAGGATCAGCTTTGATGACTGCTCCCAGTTGTTCATTGTCAACTTCCAATGGCCGGCCTCTATGTGCCTCATCTTCAAGGCTCTTGTCTTCTTTGCAAAACTTCTTGAACCACCACTGCACTGTACATTTGTTAGCAGTTCCTGGGCCAAATGCGTTGTTGATGTTGTGAGTTGTCTGCTACTTTACAACCCATTTTGAACTCGAATAAGAAAATCGCTCAGATTTGCTTTTTGCCTAACATTATTTCCATAGTCTAAAATAAACAGCAAATAATAACTCATTAGCAAAAAAGCATAAAGCAAGAGATGCCCATTAAAATTATGTATAACATAACCACTTTATTTAAGAATGTATTCCAGCATCGAAGGGCAAATTCCAACAATGCAAAAACCATGGTTCCTTTTGCATGAACCTAATACGTACCCATGGGTTATAGATACCAATCAAGTAAGGATTATCAAGTAAGGGTGACTTCTAGTATGGACATTAAGGAGCTGACCACAGATTTTGACTTCAGTGGTGGAGCATCTCATTGACATCTAAAGGTAAACTCGGGAATTCGTAGAGCTGAGTCAGTATTTCCCTCAAGAGTTGGCTTTGGGTCCATTCTGGCAAAAGAACACCTGTGGGATTGAATCCCTAAAACCTTACCCTAAAAACAGGATCAGGATGATTCCTAAAGACTTTTATAAAGAGTCATCCACCTCAGTCACAGGAAGGAACTTGGTGATGTGACCTTGAACCATCTGATTTTGAGCAATGTATTTTCCTGGGGTATTAAAAGAAGACAGTTTTTGTTCTTCAGTATAATTCTTGGGATTAAAAATGGAAGCATTCTAGACCATTCTTTTTTAATTTTTATTTTTATTTTAAGTTCTGGGATACATGTGCAGAACGTGCAGGTTTGTTACATAGGTATACATGTGCCATGGTGGTTTGCTGCACCTATCAACCTGTCTTCTAGGTTTTACACTCCGCATGCATTAGGAATTTGTCCTAATGCTCTCCTTCCCCTAGCCCCCAACCCTCTGACAGGCCCCAGTGTGTGATGTTCC
>NW_026662344.1:0-2437 GCF_009828535.3 Hylobates moloch | reverse complement strand
AAATAGCTCACTCAATTTTAATATCGATTCTGGTAAAATTCTTTATAAAGGGTTTAGCATTCTTTATAATGTTTGGGATTGGGTCAGGGAGAAGATAATGAAAAGAGAACAGAGCAGATAAGAAACATTTTGCACATCTGACTTCCAAACTGATCCTCTAAATAGATTTTTTAATGCTATCTCATCAAATTGAAACATTTTGATGGATATAGAAACAAAAAATATTGTATTAAAAATATTGAGAAAGATTGAGGAGAAAGAAAATTTTTTTCAAGAGAATCAAACTATATTATTTAAGGTATATTTCTGTGTGAATCTTGAAAGTAGGGAAAGAAATATGTCAGCAAAAATACTAGAAGTAATTTATTATTTGATTGTCACAAAAACATTAATTGAT
Source organism: Hylobates moloch (assembly GCF_009828535.3). Lineage (NCBI taxonomy): Eukaryota > Metazoa > Chordata > Mammalia > Primates > Hylobatidae > Hylobates > Hylobates moloch. Next base: position 2,040 of record NW_026662344.1, on the reverse strand, counting down.
TGATTAATATGTAGCAATCACTAATCTAGGATGCTCTTGCTCTGACTTACATTCCTTTCCCAAATATTCCAAACCGTGACCTTGTATTAATAAAAGAAGACATTAAAGTAGTATATTGATAGTTTACAAGCACTTAGAATGTATATTTTGAAATTTTGTGGTGCTCTGATGAGTGACTTTGAGTCTCAAAATTAGAGAAGTTTCTAATAATTCTGGATTAAAACAAAATGGGAAGCGAGTTAATCTTGAAACAAAAGGAAAAGAACTCATCCGTACCAGGAAACGACTTTGTGATTAACACCTGACTTTTCATCAGAAACAGTGATAGTCAGAACACAATGGGGTAGCACATCCAAAGTGCTGAAAGAAAGAATAAGTGTCTTGTTCTGTTTATGTTACCAAAGTTGTAATGTGCGTAGGATTTATATTTAAAGGGGAAAAACTTTAAGAGGAATTAGACATAGTCAATGGAAAGAATATGACCAATAATGTGTTCTAGATCTGGCTTGGTTAGATATAATGCGTTTAACTTTGGATAATTCAGGAATCCTTTGCAAATCTTTGTTTCTTTGCCTCCAATATAACTGGGCTGGAGTCAACACCAAAAAGCTTGAACTCTCAATATTGCGTATATCTGTTATTTCAAGTTATCTTTGCCTCCGATATAACTGGGCTGGAGTCAACACTAAAAGCTTGGACTCCAAATATTGTGTATATCTGTTATTTCAAGTTAGTATATTTTATGTTTCCTTTTTGATGGAAGCTTGTCTTATTTTTTCTCTACAGTCTGTATTTTTTTCTTTTCATAGTTCTGCAGCAATTGTTTCCCAGATATAAAAATAATTCTTTTGTGCTGTGTGAAAATATGCATCCTTTTATTTAAGCTGCCAGACAGATGTGTTATTTCAAGTGGGAGACTATGATTTTTCTCTATAGATGATGGGTAGGGTTTTGTTGTTGTTGTTGCCATTTGTTTGTTTGTCTAACTTTACTAGTAGGTAGATTATTTGAATGACTGATCTGATTAACCATCATTCCTTCTAAATCTGTCTCCTTTCCTTCAGGTCTCTCATCTGAGCACATTAGAAATTCTCAATACAGTTGGTATTGTGCCCAGCTAAATCCATCTGATTTTTATTTTTAAAAATGGCAAGTTGATGTAACATTTCATCATACTATATAAAAGAGAAAAATCAGAACAAAATGTAATTGACAGTTTTCTGAGTTTCTTTTAGTCTTAAGTTTTGAAATTGTTTTTGTCTATTTTTATTTAGGATCTCACTCTGTCACCCAGGGTGGAGTGCAGTGGTGCAATTATGGCTCACTGTACTCTTGATCTCCTGGGCTCAAGCAGTCCTCCCAACTCAGCCCCCAAGTAGCTAGAACTACAGGTGTGTGCCACCACACCCAGCTTTATTTTTTATTAAAGAAAAAAAATTGTAGACCTTAGCTTTCATTATGTTGCTCTGGCTGGTCTTGAACTTCCAACCTCAAGTGATCCTCCCACCTTTGCCTCCCAAAGTGCTGGGATTAAAAGTGTGAACCACCTCACAAAACTGTTTTTTTAAATTATCATTATAATACTTGATAAAATAAAATAAAATAAACATCTGAAAATGATGCTGACATAGTTGGGTGCTGGCTTTAAAAAGTCCGTTATGTCCGTTTTCTAAGGTGGCACTTAAGCACATGCACACACGCACAGACTGGGTGGCTTAAACAACAGATTTATTTTCTCACAGTTCTAGAGGCTGTAAATCCAAGGTCAAAGTGCTCCTCTGAGGACCATGATGGAAGGATCTGTTTTAGGCCTCTCTTCTTGGCTTGTAGGTGTCTGCCTTCATGCAGTTGTACTTCTGTGCATGCGTGTAGCTGATTTTTACCCCTTTCCAAATTTTATTTTATGTGGACATCATTTTTGTTGGATTAGGACCCACCCTGAGGGCCTCATTTTAACTGAATTCTTATTTAAAACATCCAAATATGGTTACTCTCAGAAATACTAGGCTTTAGAATTTCACCATATGAATTTGGAGAGAG
>NW_026662343.1:1839-2437 GCF_009828535.3 Hylobates moloch | reverse complement strand
CGATTCTCCTGTCTCAGCCTCCTGAGTAGCTGGGATCACAGGCACACCCCACCACGCCCGGCTCATTTTTCGTATTTTCGTAGAGATGGAGTTTCACCGTGTTGCCCAGGCTGGTCTCGAACTCCTGAGCTCAGGCAATCCACCTGCCTCAGCCTCCCAAAGTGCTGGGATTACAGGCCTGAGCCTCTGTGCCCGGCTGACTACTCCCAGTTTAATTCATCCCAGGCAAATGCAGGCTGGATATGCTGGGACACCATGGACTATAGCGGGTGGGGTGGGGGGGAGAGGGGCCAGGGGAGAGTGGTTGGCTCACTAATGCCTCCCCAAAGGATGTTCACATCCCAGTCCTTGGAACCTCTGAAAATGCCTCTTTCATGGCAAAGGGGTCTTTGTAGATGTCATTAAGTGAAGGATCTGGAGATGAGATCATCCAGGGTTGGGGTGGACTGTAAAGGCAACGACAGATGTCCTTCTAAGAGACAGAAAAGGAGACGCAGATGCAGAGGAGAAGGCCACGTGGAGATGGAGGCAGAGATTGGAGTGATGCAGCCAAAAGCCCAGGGACGCCTGGAGCCCCCAGGAGCTGGGAGAGGCAGGA
>NW_026662343.1:0-1577 GCF_009828535.3 Hylobates moloch | reverse complement strand
AGACACCTTTTTTTTTTTTTTTTTTTTTGAGATGGAGTCTTGCTCTGTCACACAGGCTGGAGTGTGGTGGCGCGATCTCAGCTCACTGCAACCTCCGCCTCCTGGGATCAAGCCGTTCTGCCTCAGCCTCCCCAGTAGCTGGGATTACAGGCACCCGCCACCACACCTGTCTGATTTTTGTATTTTTTAATAGACACGGGGTTTCACCATGTTGGCTAGGCTGGTCTTGAACTCCTGATCTCATGATCCATCTGCCTCAGCCTCCCAAAGTGCTGGGATTACAGGAGTGAGCCATCACGCCTGGCCCAACCCTGAGACATCTTGATCTCAGACTCCTGACCTCCAGGACTGGGGGATAGGATGTTGTGATCAAGCTGAGGCCTCTGGCACAGAGATTGGCAAGGCCCAAGGTTGCTCCAGCAGGCACACAGGAGGGCTGCGTCACCGGAGGGAGACCTGAGGTCTCCAGCCATCATCCAGGTTTGGGAAGAGCAGCGGATAGAACCCCAAAGGAGGGTTAACCAAAGCCAGGTCCCATCATCCCACTTACCTGACCACTGCGCACCCCTCAACATCCTCACAAGGGATGCCTCAGCCTCCCGAGTAGCTGGGATTACAGGCACTTGCCATCATGTCCAGCTCAACTTTTTCTTTTTGAGACAGAGTCTTGCTGTGTCACCCAGGCTGGAGTGCAGTGGCACGATCTCAGCTCACTGCTACCTCCGCCTCCCGGGGTCCACCTGCCTCAGCCTCCGCAGTAGCTAGGAGGCAGAGGTAGAAGCGAGCCGAGATCTCACCACTGCACTGCAGCCTGGGTGACAGAGCAAGACTCCGTCTCCAAAAAAAATTAGCTGCACATGATGGCAGGTGCCTGTCATCCCAGCTACTCGGGAAGCTGAGGCAGGAGAATAGCTTGAACCCGGGAGGCGGAGCTTGCAGTGAGCCTAGAGTATGCCACTGCACTCCAGCCTGGACGATAGAGCGAGACTCCGTCTCTAAGAACAAACAAAAAGTCGGCTGTGCTCCTGGCCTGTGCGGCACACACACGAGGGTCTGCACACACAGGTGCACGCCTTGCTGCGTTAAGGAGGTTCTATTTCGGGTGTCTCCCATCTGTGTTATCTGCCAGCCTCACCCACCACCCCTTCTCATATCCTTGTTTCTGTTCCTCCCGCCGTGTGCAGGCCCGAGTCCTGCCAAGGCCGCCACCCCTCTCGCAAATTTCTGAAGCTATTCCCAATTGCATCCCTCCTCTGCCACCAGCCCAAGGAGTTTTTCAGAATGACCCCTGCCGGGTGCATGGCTCATGCCTGTAATCCCAGCCCTTTGGGAGGCAGAGGCAGGTGGATCACCTGAGGTCAGGAGTTCAAGACCAGCCTGACTAAGAAGCTGAAACCCTGTCTCTACTAAAAATACAAAAATTAGCCGGGCATGGTGGCGGGCACCTGTAATCCCAGCTACTCGGGAGGCTGAGGCAGGAGAATGGCGTGAACCTGGGAGGCGGAGGTTGCAATGAGCCGAGATCTCGCCACTGCACTCCAGCCTGGGCGACAGAGCGAGACTCCGTCTCAAAAAAA
>NW_026662342.1:0-2437 GCF_009828535.3 Hylobates moloch | reverse complement strand
GTCCCAGGAAAAATGGGACAAGTTGGTCGCCTTAGTATATAGTCACATAAGTCAGTAGCTTTTCAATGCAGGCATATAAACATGGTAAGAATCTGCAGATAAACAGACCCTGCCAGCCCCTCAGGAGGCTCATGGTAGAGTGGGAAGGACAATGTGTGTTCTGCTTCCATTGAAGGGCTGGGGGCTTTGGTTATTCATCCATTCAACAAGCACTTACTCCTTGTTTTAGAGGAGGGCTCAGAGGGGTAAGGAGACATGGTTCCTGCCCTGAAGTGGCTCATTATTTAAAGATAGCTCTCTCAGTCTGTGTTCATACTGCTATAAAGAACTGCCCGAGACTGGGTAGTTTATAAAGGAAAGAAGTTTAATTGACTCACAATTCAGCATGGCTGGGGAGGCCTCAGGAAACTTACAATCATGGTGGAAGATGAAGGGGAAGCAAGGGACCTTCTTTACAAGGTGGCAGGAAGCAAAATTGCCTAGCAAAGGGGGAAGAACCCCTTAGAAAACCATCAGATCTGGTGAGAGCTCACTCACTATCATGAGAACAGCATGGGGGAATCGCCCTGTGATTCAGTTACCTTCTCCCTTGACACACGGCCATTATGGGGATTACAATTCAAGATGAGATTTGGGTGGGGACACAAAGCCTAACCATGTCATGAGCATATCAGGGTCATTCATTAAACATGTATTAGGTACCTGCCTTGTGGCAAGTTCAGGGCTGGAAAAATAGAGACAAGTCAGGCAACCCTAGGAAGAGCCCTTGCTGCAGAGAGGAGAAGACACGCACACAGGTACACACACACAGGTACACACAGGTATACAGGTATACACACAGGTACACACAGGTACATACACACAGGTACACACAGGTATACACACACAGGTACACACAATGCTGCACACGAGCCCAGAGCCCAGCAAACAGTTGAGTTTTGAAAGAAAGAACGCTGGCCAGGTGCAGTAGCTCATGCTTGTAATCCTAGCCCTTTGGGAGGCTGAGGCAGGTAGATCGTCTGAGGTCACAAGTTCGAAACTCCTTCTTAAAAAAAAAGAAAAAGAATGCTGTTACACAGACAAAAGCAACATAAAACAACAGAGTGTGGCTGGGCCTGGTGGTTCATACCTGTAATCCTAGCACTTTGGGAGGCCAGGGTGGGTGGATCACTTGAGCCCACGAGTTTGAGACCAGCCTGGGAAACATGGTAAAACCCCATCTATACAAAAAACATAAATATTAGCCAGGTGTGGTGGTGGGTACTTCTAGTCCCAGCTACTTGGAAGACTGAGGTGGAAGAATCACTTGAGTCCAGGAGGCAGAAGCTGCAGTGAGCTGAGACTGTGACACTGTACTCCAGCCTGGGCACAGAGCAAGACTCTGTCTCAAAAGAAAAAAAAAAATCAAAGGAATCTCTTTCCTCATATTTCTCTTTGAACATCATGAAAGGAAAGATTGTCCCAGCAAGGATACACACAAATGACCTTAATGGCCCATTTGTAGTCTCCCTTTATACCTTCAGCTACAACTGAAAAAAATGCAACATAGAGAATAATATAGCAGAGACTCAGATAGGTATCCTCCCTTCAGAATTAACAAATTTCACATTTTGCTTCATATTCTAAAAAATGTTAATTACATTCATTCACTAAAAAAAAATCAAGAGATCTATAAGTTTTTAGATCCAGCCTGTGGCCCAGGCTGGAGTGCAGTGGCACAATCCTGGCTCACTGCAACCTCCGCCTCCCAGGTTCAAGCGATTCTCCTGCCTCAGCCTTCTGAGTAGCTGGGACTACAGGCGCCCACCACCAGGCCCGGCTGATTCTTTTTGTTTTTGAGATGGAGTCTCGCTCTGTCACCCAGGCTGGAGTGCAGTGGCGTGATCTCAGCTCACTGCAACCTCTGCCTCCCGGGTTCAAGCGATTCTCCTGTCTCAGCCTCCCAAGCAGCTGGGGCTACAGGCGCACGCCACCACGCTCAGTTAATTTTTGTATTTTTACTGGAGACAAGGTTTCACAATGTTGCCCAGGCTGGTCTCGAACTCCTGGCTTCAAGTGATCCACCCGCCTTGGCCTTCCAAAGTGCTGGGATTACAGGCGTGGGCCACTGTGCCTGGCCAGGATCTATAAATTTGGAAAGGAGATTTTATATCTTATAAAGGGTTACAGCCTGCATGGTGGCCATGCTGACAGGCTGGGAAGTGTAGCCTCCTGCAGAGACAGAAACTGGCACTCCAAAGGAGGAGGGATTGGAGTGGAAGCTTGAAGCTGAAAGAGTTGGCTAAACATACGTATTCAACAGGTTATAGAAGGAGCCGTGGGCTGGGCGCAGTGGCTCATGCCTGTCATCCCAGCACTTTGGGAGGCTGAGGCGCTGGATCACTTGAGGTCAGGAGTTCATGACCAGCCTGGCCAACATGGGGAAACCCCGTCCGTC
>NW_026662341.1:0-2437 GCF_009828535.3 Hylobates moloch | reverse complement strand
TGGATTGATTTAATAGTCTACAGTGAAAACGAAGACAAATCTACCCTAACCTATCCTGCAATTATTTGGTGATCATGCACCCTTGCTAATAGATAACTTTCAGGACTGCATAGCTGGGAGGAGTCTTAGAGGACGTGTCACCCAACTCCTCAGTTAAAAGAGAAGGGGCAAGCCGGGAGCGATGGCTCATGCCTGTAATCCCAGAACATTGGGAAGCCAAGTGGGGTGGATCACTTGAGGTCAGGAGTTCATGACCAGCCTGACCAACATGGTGAAACCCCATTTCTACTAATAATACAAATAAATTATCCAAACATGGTGGTGTGTGCCAGTAATCCCAGCTACTAGGGAGGGTGAGGCAGGAGAATCGCTTGAGCCCAGGAGGCGGAGGTTGCACTGAGCCGAGATGGCACCACTGCACTCCAGCCTGGGCGACAGAGTGAGACTCCTCCATCTCAAAAAAAAAAAAAAAAAGAGAAAGGGACAAAAACAAGGCTGATAAGGTTTACAGGGAACTGCTCAAGGTCACTGCTACTTGCCTACTTGACCTCAAAATTGAGGCTAGAGCTCAGACCTTTTAGCTCTTAACCTTGTGTTCTTTTTACTGCAAGAGACCATGAGCTGGGTGTGGGCTCTGGAGAGGTCAAACATTACCCTGGAGCTCAGCAAAGAGGTGTGCAAACTGGCACATGGTTAAGATGTTACGTGAGGGCAGCCTTTTGGGAATCAGATGACCTGGGTTCAAATGCGGATTTTGCCATGTCTTTTTTTTTTTTTTTTTTTGAGACGAAGTTTTGCTCTTGTCACCTATGTCAAAGTGCAATGGCGTGATCCCAGATCACTGCAACCCCCACCTCCTAGGTTCAAGTGATTCTCCGGCCTCAGCCTCCCTAGTTGCTGGGATTACAGGCATGTACCACCACACCTGGCTAATTTTTGTATTTTTAGTAGAGACAGGGTTTTGACATGTTGGCTAGGCTGGTCTTGAACCCCTGACCACAGGTGATACGCCCACCTTGGCCTCCCAAATTGCTAGGATTACAGGCCTGAGCCACCCAGCCCAGCCAAGTTCTTAATAAGTTTCTTCTTTCCCTTAGCCCACTTCAGGCCACCCTCAAATGGCTGGGAACCCAAACCTGGGACAAAGCTGGTTACTGAAACTGCTTTTGCAAAATTATGACTGAGACGGTGAAAGAGCTCTAACTTAATTGATTCCATCTTGCTTCTAACCTCCAAGCTGTCCTTGTTCATTCCTCGGTGTAGGCTGAACTAACTTTGGGAGAAACATATAGTTTATAGTTTAAACAAAGATGCTAACAGCCCTTTCCCAAAGCTGACCTCCTTCTTGCCTGGGGACTAGATTGCCTTTGTAGGACCAACATGAGCCATAAGATTAGAAATTATGGTTTAGGAGTCATGTAGCTGAAGGCTACAAGATCCTGACCCTCCCTAAACTGCTCTTAAGATCAGTGCTTGAGCCCGGGCAGGGTGGTTCACGCCTGTAATCTCAGCACTTTGGGAGGCAGAAGCAGGCAGATCACGAGGTCAGGAGATCAAGACCATCCTGGCTAACATGGTGAAACCCCATCCCTACTAAAAATTAAAAAAAAAATTAGCCAGGTGTAGTGGCGGGCGCCTGTAGTCCCAGCTACTCTGGATGCTGAGGCAGGAGAATGGCGTGAACTCGGGAGGTGGAGATTACGGTGAGCCGAGATGGCGCCACTGCACTCCAGCCTGGGCAACAGAGCGAGACTCGTCTCAAGAAAAAACAAAAAAAATCAGTGCTTGAGATATTTCCAGACCCTGCACTTGATGGGTCAGCTGGCCCTACCCAAATCAATAAACTGGCTCATCTGATCTTGTGGCCCCCACCCAGGAACTGACTGAGCACAAGAAGGCACCCCGAACTCCCTTTGATTTCATCTCGGACCAATCAGCACTCTTGGCTCACTGGCTTCCCCCTACCCACCAAGTTATCCTTAAAAACTCTGCTCCCCAATTCAGGGAGACTGATTTGAGTAATAATAAAACTCCAGCCAGGCATGGTGGCTCACACCTGTAATCTCAGCACTTTGGGAGGCCGAGGTGGGTGAATCACCAGATCAGGAGATCGAGACCATCCTGGCTAACAAGGTGAAACCCCGTCTATACTAATAATACAAAAAACTTAACCGGACATGGTGGTGGGCACCTATTAATCTCAGCTACTCAAGAGGCTGAGGCAGCAGAATCGCTTGAACCTGGGAGGCAGAGGTTGCAGTGAGCCGAGATGGTGCCACTGCACTCCAGCCTGGGTGATAGAGCGAGACTCCGTCTCAAAAATAAAATAAAATAAAATAAAATAAAATAAAATAAAATAAAATAAAACTTCAGTCTCCTGCACGGCTGGCTCGGTGTGAATTACTCTTTTTCTTTTCTTTTTTTTTTTTTTTTTTTT
>NW_026662340.1:0-2437 GCF_009828535.3 Hylobates moloch | reverse complement strand
CCTAAAACCATAAAAACCCTAGAGGAAAGCCTAGGCAATACCATTCACGACATAGGCATGGGCAAGGACTTCATGTCTAAAACAGCAAAAGCAATGGCAACAAAAGCCAAAACTGACAAATGGGATATAATTAAACTAAAGAGCTTCTTCACAGCAAAAGAAACTACCATCAGAGTGAACAGGCAACCTACAGAATGGGAGAAAATTTTTGCAACCTACTCATCTGACAAAGGGCTAATATCCAGAATCTATAATGAACTCAAACAAATTTACAAGAAAAAAACAAACAATCCCATCAAAAAGTGGGTGAAGGACATGAACAGACACTTCTCAAAAGAAGACATTTATGCAGCCAAAACACATATGAAAAAATGCTCATCATCACTGGCCATCAGAGTAATGGAAATCAAAACCACAGTGAGATACCATCTCACACCAGTTAGAATGGCCATCATTAAAAAGTCAGGAAACAACAGGTGCTGGAGAGGATGTGGAGAAATAGGAACACTTTTACACTGTTGGTGGAACTGGAAACTAGTTCAACCATTGTGGAAGTCAGTGTGGCAATTCCTCAGGGATCTAGAACTAGAAATACCATTTGACCCAGCCATCCCATTACTGGGTATATACCCAAAGGACTATAAATCATGCTGCTATAAAGACACATGCACACGTATGTTTATTGTGGCACTATTCACAATAGCGAAGAGTTGCAACCAACCCAAATGTCCAACAACGATAGACTAGATTAAGAAAATGTGGCACATATACACCATGGAATACTATGCAGCCATAAAAAGTGATGAGTTCATGTCCTTTGTAGGGACATGGATGAAGGTGGAAACCATTATTCTCAGTAAACTATCGCAAGGACAAAAAACCAAACACCGCATGTTCTCACTCATAGGTGGGAATTGAACAATGAGAACTCATGGACACAGGAAGGGGAACATCACACTCCGGGGACTGTTGTGGGGTTGGGGGAGGGTGAAGGGACAGCATTAGGAGATATACCTAATGCTACATGACGAGTTAATGGGTTTAGCAAAACAACATGGAACATGGATACATATGTAACAAACCTGCACATTGTGCACATGTACCCTAAAACCTAAAGTATAATAATTTAAAAAAAGTTAAACATAAAGAAAATTTAAATAAAATTGACAAACCTTTAGCCAGGCTCAGATAAAATAGAGAAGTAACAAATAAATAAAACCTGCAATAAAAAAGGATATGTTACACCTCATTCTGCAGAAATTCAAAGGATCATTAGTGCCTGCTATGAGCAACTACATGCCAATAAATTGGAAAATCTAGAAGAAATGGACAAATTCCTAGATATATGCAGCCTACTGAGATTGAACAAGAAAGAACTCCAAAACCTGAGTAAAGTGATAGCAAGTAATAAGATTGAAACAATAGCAAAAAGACTTAAAGAAAAGCCTGGGGTCTGATGGCTTCACTGCTGAATTCTACCAAACACTTAAAGAAGTAATGCCAATTTTACTCAAACTCTTCTTGAAAATAAAGAAATGAATACATCCAAACTTATTTTACAAGGCCAGCGTTATCCTGATAGCAAAACCAGACCACGACAAACACACAAAAAAGAAAAATACAGGCCAATATCTCTGATGAATATTGATGCAAAAATTCTCAACAAAACACTAGCAAATGGAATTCAAAAATACATTCAAAAAAGAATTCATTATGATAAAGTGTGATTTATCTCTGAGATGCAAAACAGTTGAAAATACACAAATCAATCAACGTGACATAACAACAGAATAAAGGATAAAAACCATACGTAATCATTTCAATTGATGCTGAAAAAGCATTTGATAAAATTAAACATCCCTTCATGATAAAAAATACCCTCAAAAAACTTGTTGGGAATAGAAGAAACACACCTTAACATAACAAAAGCTGTATATGACAGACCCACAGCTACATCTTTAAAAAACTAAAAAGCCACTCCTCTAATATCTGGAAAACAATAAGGATGTCCACTGTCACCACTGTTATTCTACATAGTACTGGAAGACCTAGTTAGACCAATCAGACAAGAGAAGTATATGGAGACGTGGTAATGCTGCAGGCGGCACTGCAATTTCTTATTAGTCACTATTAGTTACTTATTAGTCACTTATTAGTCACTATTAGTCACTTATTAGGCACTAATAATTTCTTATTAGTCTTGCTAGCAGTCTATCAATTTTGTTGATCGTTTCAAAAAAACCAGCTCCTGGATTCATTAATTTTTTGAAGGGTTTTTTGTGTCTCTATTTCCTTCAGTTCTGCTCTGATTTTAGTTAGTTCTAGCCTTCTGCTAGCTTTTGAATGTGTTTGCTCTTGCATTTCTAGTTCTTTTAATTGTGATGTTAGGATGTCAATTTTGGATCTTTCCTGCTTTCTCTTGTGGGCATTTAGTGCT
>NW_026662339.1:0-2437 GCF_009828535.3 Hylobates moloch | reverse complement strand
CCCCTGGGGTCCTCTTTGGTTTTCTGCTCAGTATTTTTTGCAGCCAGCTGGTTTAGTTCTAAGCCTCATCTGGTTTTGCAAGCATTAAAGGTCTGGACTGTGCAGGCACAGTGACTCATAAATTATTTTAAAATAGTTAAAAGTCACACTTTAACATTTCGATCACAGCTTTGCAGCAACCAACTTCATATTTAAGGCCTAGACACATCAACTAATTTAGGAGAGACACTAGTGACCAAAGACAGTCTCCGTGGTAATCGTGTGTGTGTTTAGGGGTTGCAGGGTGGGGAAAGAGGTTCCCTCTTGGGTTGCAGGGTCCCAGAGACTCTCACCAAGGCACAGGGAGAGAAACCAGAAGAGGCTTCAAGGACTGTCGTGATCTAGTGGGAAAAGTGCTGCTGGTTCTCAGTCCACCTTTGTCACTACTAATCATGTGATCATGGGTAAGCCACTCAACCTTTCTGGATAATGGATTCCTAATCAGTAAAATGTTAGTAAAATATCTTCCCACAGCGTTCTTGGGAACATCAAAACAAGATAAAGTGTGTAAAAATACTTCAAAAACTATCAAACATCATAGAGATGCAACGTGTGTGATTATAGTTATTTATAGAGGAGAAGGGAACATCTGGGCTGGGCATTAACAGAGAGGAAGGACATTCTAGTTAGAGGGCAGAGTGAAGAGCATAACATGCCGAGTGTTGAAGGGACATTGAGTAACATCTTGGCCAGAAGGTGTGATATCAGTGAAGAGGAAAACAAGACCAGAAAGTTCGTTTTGTTCATTTCATCCATTAAAAAAAGGGAAGAGGGATCCTTTGTTACTCAGTATCTACTCTTTACTGAGCGCTGTGTTGTGTGTCAGGACCAGCAGCCAATTCTGGATGGAATGCTGAGTAGTTCAGTCATTCGTTAGAAAGCAGTTGTCAGCAATGGGGCACTTTTTCTTTGCTGGGGAGTGCTAGATGACTGAGGTTATATTTTACAAAGATTAGTCCAGCAGGGAAGATGAACAAGAAATGAAAGGAGACCAATTCAGAGGGTATGGCCTAAAATTCACATCACTGGTCACAAGAGAGATACAGAAGGCTTGAGCTGGATATTGTCAAAAGGGGTAGAAAGAAGAGGGTAAATGTGAATATGCATTTAAAAACAAAAATTCAGGCCAGGTGCGGTGGCTCATGCCTGTAATCCCGACACTTTGGGAGGCCAAGGTGGGAGGTCAGGAGCTCAAGGCGAGCCTGACCAAGATGTTGAAACCCTGTCTCTACTAAAAATACAAAAATTCGCCAGGCACAGTGGCAGGTGCCTGTAATCCCAGCTACTCAGGAGACTGAGGCAGGAGAATTGCTTGAACCCGGGCAGCAGAGGTTGCAGTGAGCTGAGATCGCACCACTGCACTCCAGCCTGTGTGACAGAGTGAGACTCCATCTCAAAAAAAAAGAAAGAAAGAAAAGAAAAATTCAGGCCTGGCGTGGTGACTCACGCCTATAATCCCAGCACTTTGGGAGGCTGAGACAAGCAGGCTGCTTGAGCCCAGGAGTTCCAGACCAGCCGGGCCAACATGGTGAAACCCCATGTCTTAAAAAAAAAAAATGCAAAAATATTAGCCAGGTGTGGTGATGTGCACCTGTAGTCCTAGATACTCAGGAGGCTAAGGTAGGAGGATCCCTTGAGCCAGGGAGGCAGAGGTTGCAGTGAGCCAAGATTGCGCCACTATACTCCAGCCTGGACTACAGAGGGAGATCCTGTCTCAAAAAAAAAAAAAAAAAAATTAAAACAAAGGAAAAATTCACAGAATATAGAGATTTAGAGAGTGGAAGAAAGGAATGTGTTGAAAATAATACCTTGTTTTTAATTGATAAGCTGGTGTATAGTGGACAATGACACTATCATTTTTTTAGATGTTGCATCCTAGATGCTAGCCGGAGGACATTCATTTGGAGGCATTTAAACGAAAATCTGAATCCAGAAGTCAAGAAAGAGCCCTAGGACTTTAAGCATGTCAGAGTCGTCTTGATGCAGATGTAGCAGAAACCCAGAACGTGTGGATAATATTGACAAAGAAGAGCATAGAGGGATATAAGAGGGCCATGAGCAGATTGGTAGGCAGGATCACAGCCAAGGGACCAGAGAAGATGGAGGATGCAAAGAGGATTGAAAAGCAATGGGCAGGAAGAGCAGAGCCAGGAGAATTTAAAGGCAGGAAAACCAAAGAGAATTTCCTACTAGACATTACGCCCCTTAGGGTAAGGACCCGATCTGTCATTTTCATGGCATCCACCAGCGCTTGTTGAATTCAATCACTCTGTAAGGCCTTTGCTTTCCGGAGCCCCTATCCTCAAAACAGCCCTGCCCACCTGATGTCCCACTTTTATCTATCTGTGCCTTTGCAGCACTTCCTGTGGCCCCCTGATATGGTTAGACTTTGTGTCCC
>NW_026662338.1:0-2438 GCF_009828535.3 Hylobates moloch | reverse complement strand
AAAACAGGAGATACTGGTCTTTCTGTGTGTAGCTCATTTCACTTAACACGGCGTCTTCCAGTTCCGTCCATGTGCTCAGCAGCACTAGTCATCAGAGAAATACAAATCAAAACTACGATGAGCTGTTATCTCACCCCAATTAAAATGGTTTTATCAAAAATAAAACACAGGCAACAATGAATGTTGATGAGAATGAGGAGAAAGGGGCACTTGCACACTGTTAGTAGAGATGTAAACTAGTAAAACCATGGAGGTCCCTCAAAAAACTAAACATTGAAGTTATTATGTATCATCTACTCCAATTACATATAGCAAGCTTTTTGTTTTTCTAATTTTTAAAATATTGTGTTACATTAGTTAAGATATTGAACAATTTGATTTTGTTCTTTAAAAGCTTATTACTGAGGCCAGGCATGGTGGCTCACACCTATAATCCCAGCACTTTAGGAGGCCAAGGAAGGAGGATCTCTTGAGTTCAGGAGTTTGAGACCAGCCTGGGCAACATAGGGAGACTCTGTCTCTACAAAAGAATGAAAGTTAGCTGGGCAAGGTGGTGTGCGTCTGTAGTCCTAGCTACTTGGGAAGCTGAGGCAGGAGGATTGCTTGAGCCTAGGAGGTCAAGGTTGCGGTGAACTATGATCATGCTATTGCACTCCAGCCTGGGGATGACAGGACAAGACCCTGTCATTAAAAATAAATAAGTAAATAAATACATAAATAAATACATCGCTTACTGCTAAATCCAACACTAGGACTGAGTTGTGCAAAAGTTGACTCAGATTCAGATTCTCCAAATACATCCAAATCTGTTTCTATGAAACAATGTTATAGGTTAAGTAATGGAACAACTTAAGAATATCAACTCAGAAACTAACAAAAAATATGGCCTACCTCACAACCAATAACGAAAACACAGGTTGTTATTATCCTCTCGCTACCAAACTCTGTCATACGAATGTTGCATTGATTTTCCACTCTTCTAATTGCCACTAAAGGAAGATTATATTTCAGTATTGTGAAATTTTGAAAAATTAAGCAGTTCTCTGGGAAGAAGAGAGGGAGTGGAAAGCAGGTTGTTAGCAGTAAATTTATATTGCAGGTTCATTCTAAGAAATGAGGCAATTACGCTCTTCTGTTTTATTTTGGTGGCAAAGGGGGAATGGTTATCAATGGAAGTTGGCAACTAGTGTTTGTCTTAGTATTTGAATAGACTCCTTTAATCAGTTCTTTGATCTTCCAACTCACTTTGCTGATTATCTCCACTTTGTTCCTACTTTTCCACTGCAACTCAAAATCTAAGGTATTTTAATGTTTAATTATCCATTTTTGTCTTTACATCTAACGTTTCTTAAAATTTTAATTTGTCATACCCACATGTGTTTCCTCCTTAGCCATTTGTGTATTACTTCTTTTTTTAAATAATAATAGGAAAAATATTGCTCAAGAAGAATCATTATAATGAAAATTCATTACGATTTTATTTATTATTATTATTGTTATTATTTTGAGACGGAGTCTCACTTTGTCACCCAGGCTGGAGTGCAGTGGCACGATCTCAGTTCACTGCAACCTCCATCTCTGGAGTTCAAGCAATTCTCCTGCCTCAGCCTCCCGGGTACCTGGGACTACAGGTGCCCGCCACCACACATGGCTAATTTTTGTATCTTTGGTAGAGACAGGGTTTCGCCATGTTGGCCAGGCTGGTCTCGAACTCCTGACCTCAAATGATCCACCCACTCGGCCTCCCAAAGTGCTGAGATTACAGGCATAAGCCACCTCACCCGGCCTCATTAAGATTTTAAAACATTATCAAATTTATATAAGATTTCCAAATTCCCCAATCCCTAGTTTCATGTTGTTTTGCTTTTCTACACATTATGGGAAACGTTTAAAATATAATCACTCCATTCATGGACTCAATTAATTATCGAAGTTGCCATCCACACTGCATTTATTGTGTACTACTGAAAATTATGTTTTTGGGGATAATCGACAACAACTAAAATAAAAACAAACAAAATTCACTTTGCACTACCAGGGAGTAAAATGTTACAGTAGGGAAGTAGAGCCCGAATTAAACAGGAAAATACTGGGCAATACTCCAACTTCACGATAAATCCAACCTAGACGTCTGAGCTTACATAAAAGACCAAAACAACAGTTATAATTTACCAGGGATAGTTCGACAGGACAACAGTTAACGTCACCGAAGTTGTAAAAAGACAATGTATGGCATCTCTTTAATTAGAGTTTAAATCTGCTCATCTTGATGCAGTAATAAACTGAGAAATGCCAGGTTATGTGCTCTTTTGGAAGACAGCAATTCTATATAACACATGTGGCTGTTTCCAGTTCAACCCGATTCCTGGCTCCTGCTTCTGAAACACAATATTTCATTTTAATGAAAAATACATTACTGTGGTAAGATAGGTCATCAG
>NW_026662337.1:0-2438 GCF_009828535.3 Hylobates moloch | reverse complement strand
GGCCCTGCCTAGGGGAAAGGAAGGGGATTTGTAGGGGAAGCCCAGCCAGCCAAGCAACCAGAGATGGGAAAAACTCATTGGGAAGAACTTGCTTGCTCTAGCTGAGCTTTGCAAAATACAGGAAAAGATGAGTCTGCACAGACAGAAATGGTCTAGAATGGCTGAATGTTTCATGTAGAAATTTTATTTTATGATTAATACACTTGTGCCATTTCTTAGAATCATTTGCTTGTTTAATTCTAGTCTATCAAGTGATACTTTTGTTGATATTTAGTGGCTCCTCAGTTAATTTCTGTGGGATTTTTGGTTATATTTAACAAGGAAAATAATATGAAATGTCTAAGAAAAAAAGAAACAAAGCCAATTATTCCTGAGAATGTTTAAATTTATTAAAGTACACTTGTTAGTATAGAACCTACATTTCATAATAGAAAACCTTGGACTTGCCAGTGGTAGCTGCTGGAATGAGGTGTTTGTCCAGTACATCCAGAACGTCGCCACAGATTAACTTTAGCTCAGTCTCAACCTGAAAAAATAAAAGTAAATTTAAAAAAATCAGATCGTTGAAGTCTAGAAATTCTATAAATTATTACACATTCTATGTACCTCTGTTTTTGTGGAAGAGAGCTTAGTGTTACAGAGAATTCCTTTCCTCTCCAAACTCCCGTCTTCCCTTTTGACACAAAAGCAGAGAAAAGTTGCCTGTCAGTTATCAAAAGTATCTTTTCCTTTCTCCATGCAATTAAGTGCTACACACACACACCCACCCCCTACCCCAACACCCCCTCACAGTCCAACTGCAGAATCACCAATGACTGAAGCTAAACACTGATGCTACTTGGTAAATGCTGGTCAATTGCATGAATGTTTCACAAGGTAGCAACTATTGTGTCCATTTACTTGGGAAAAACAGAAGCTAAGACATTTGCTTAAAGATCATCCCCTTAAAAGAACTTAATAAGCAGAGCTAGGATTTGAAGCCAGGCAGGGTGCAAGGGACAGAACAAAATTCAAACCCAGGCAGTTTGCCTTCAGTACTTATATTCCTAACAACGTTCAACAGGCAATCCCTTTAGTGGAAGAGATCATAAACTAGTTAAGATACCAAAAATCTGTGGACCAAAGTAATTATTGCCATTCATTTATATTCATTTATAATGCTGAAAATGTACACCACCTCTAAAGGCACATACCCAGTTTAATTCTTCTTCTTTTTTTTTTTTTTTTTTTTTTTTTTTTTGAGAGGGAGTCTGGCTTTGTTGCCCAGGCTGGAGTGCAGTGGCGTAATCTCAGCTCACTGCAACCTCCACCTCCCGGGTTTTAGTAGAGATAGGGTTTCACCATGTTAGCTAGGATGGTCTCGATCTCCTGACCTTGTGATCCGCCTGCCTCGGCCTCTCAAAGTGCTGGGATTACAGGCATGAGCCACCACGCCTGGCCTATTTTTTGTTTTTTAGACAGAGTCTTCCACTGTCACCCAGGCTGGAGTGCAGTGGCCCTATCTCGGCTCACTGCAGCCTCTGCCTCCCAGGTTCAAGCAGTTCTCATGCCTCAGCCCCCTGAGTAGCCGGGATTACAGGGATGCACCACTGTATCCGGTTAATTTTTGTATTTTTAGTAGAGATGGGGTTTCACCATGTTGGCTAGGCTGGTCTTGAATTCCTGGCCTCAAGGGATCCACCTACCTTGGCTTCCCAAACTGCTGGATTATAGGTGTGGGCCACGCGTGGCCCAACTCTACTATTTCAATGAAGCTCCTGTACCCTAGGTCATCACTGACTTCCCAGTTGCTGAATCCGGTTGTCTTTACTGAGTTGGTCCTTTTTTTTTTTGCAGCCAAGAGATCTTTATTGGAGAGGTAGAGGTCAGGTCACGCGGGGGAGAGAGAGGAGAGAAAAGAAGGGAGAGAAGAGAAGAGAAGAGAGAGCTACTGAGTTGGTCCTTAATTTAACTTTCTTTTGCATTGAAGCTACTGACTGACCACAGCATTTTGAAACTCTGTTCCTCTTATTACTGTGATTCTACTTTCCTTATTTTTCATCTTTTCTCTTAAGTCTGTGGCTTCTCAGACTTCCTCACAATTGATTGCTTATTTTAAAAATTCAAAAATTTAAACCTCCTGAGCAGTTCAAAAATAATATAGCTTTGAAATTTTTTAAACTTTTCAGAGTTGCAAGAATAGTTCAGTGATCACCAGTTGTTACCATTTTGCCATATTTTCTTTGTCTGTGTCCCTCCCTTTCTACCTGCTCCCATATATATGTATATCTATGAATATTCACGTTTTTTAACTTTAATAAATTTTCTTCCTGTACAATTTGAGAGTTAACTGCAGATTTCATAGCACTTTACCCCTAATTTGTTCTATATGTCTGCTAAGAATAAGAGCGTTTTTTTTTTTTTTTTTGAGAATGAGTCTCACTCTGTCGCCCAGGCTG
>NW_026662336.1:0-2438 GCF_009828535.3 Hylobates moloch | reverse complement strand
CCTCGGCCTCCCCAAGTGCTAGTTTTACAAGCCTAAGTCACAGTGCCCAGCCTACATAATCTTTCAGAAAAAGAAGCAAATGGAATTCTCCCCGACTCACTGTGAATTTAGTATAGGCTTAAAACCAAACCAGACATAAATAGTACAAGGAGGCAAAAGTATAGACTAACTTCTTATGGACATATATGCAAAAATGCTAAATAAAATATTAGCAAATAATCCAGCAATGGATTAAACATGTATCACGACCAAGTTGGGGTTTTCCTAGGAAACTAAGATGATATAATAAAAGAAAAAACTATTAAAATAGTACAAACTGCCAAAGGAAAAAACCTGTAGGATCATTGCAACGGGTTCATTTGCGACATAATACAATTTTTTTCTTTTTTTTTTTTTAAAGTCTTTTTGGCTATAAGTTTATTCAATGCAAAATAATCCTCTCCAATTTTACTGAGGTGGCTGACGGCGTCCACGACCAAATCCACCTCTAAACTGGAATTCAGTTGCTGACCCAGCCCCAGCCTCGGCTTTCTTGTGCACCAGGGGGCACAGCACTCCCTCTGTAGGTATCTCTGTCAGCTTCCCCTCTTGTGAGTCTTGCAGGTGGCTCACCCTCCAGAACTTTAGACCCAGGCCTGCCAGTCCCTGGACGGCTGCGGCGTAGGGTGGCAGGCACAATCTCCAGGGGCAGATGAAGGTAATCACGGAGATACTGGATACCCTCATTGGTAAAGTACCAGTAGAAATGTCTCCAGGCAAACTGTTCCTTCACGTAGTAGCCTCGGGACCACATGATGTGAAGGTTGGGCACATTCTTTTTTTTTTTTTTTTGAGCCGAGTCTCACTCTGTCTCCCAGGCTGGAGTGCAGGGGCGCGATCTCAGCTCACTGCAACCTCCGCCCCCTGGGTTCAAGCAATTCTCCTGCTCGGCCTCCCGACTAGCTGGGATTACTGGTGTCTGCCACTGCGCCCGGCTAATATTTTTGTATTTTTAGTAGACACAGGGTTTCTTGAACTCCTGACCTCGTGATCCGCCCGCCTCGGCCTCCCAAAGTGCTGGGATTACAGGCGTAAGCCACCGCACCCGGCCGGGCACATTCTTGTCTGCCAGCTCCAGGTGCTTAGGCATGTGGACATCCTTCTTGACCACCGAGACCTCCTCTTTAAAAAGGAGTTCATAAATGGCAATCCGGTTCTTCTTAGGCATCAGCGTTCTGGGGAGGAGCAGCTGCTAAGGCGGCAGGGTGGCCCGGATGGGGGCCGATGGAACTCAAACTCCACCAGAATTTCTTTAATATTATATATATACATACATATATATGTATATATGTGTGTGTGTATACATATATATATATGTTGCTCGCTTATTTTTTTGTCTGTTCCCTTATGTACCGGGAGTGCCAGGGGGACAGGGCTTTGTGTTTTCCTCACCACTGTCGGGCTCATGCATAGCACAGTCCTTGGCACACGGTAAACACGTTGAGGAGAACCTCTGGGACTAGCGGACTCTGAGCATCGTTCCGGTGGGCCCAGTGGGGCCTCTGAAGGGATCCGCCTTGCCAGGCTCCAGCCCAAGACCGGACGCATGCGCACCGGCTGGCCGGCTACTTTTTTTCTTGACCGGCCAAGTGGCAGGGCGCCTGCGCGACGCAGTGCCGAGACGGACGCGAGCCGGAGATGGGGTAAGGGGAGGGGGTGGTGGTGGTGGGGGACAGCGGCGCCTGCGCAGTGAAGGAATATAGGCGGGGCCTCCATAGCGCCTGCGCAGACGGCCGCAGCCCTGCGGGGCCCGAAGGGGCTGGCCAAGGGCGGGGGCCGCGAGGGAGGCAGGGCGGGCCCGGTAAGCGGCGCCGCGGGGTTGGCTGCTTCCCTGAGGCCGGACTCAACGGGTCTCGGCTGAGCCACCGGGTGAGCTCACCGCCCAGCCCCAACCAGGAGATTGCGAGGGAGCGATGCGGTGCCGCGCGGTAAGAGTTACGGCCGGGTTCCCGCAGTGTTCGCTGGCGGGTTGGTTTATCGCCTCAGCGCCGCCCGCGCGACCGCGCCCGGACGTCCGCGCAGACCCCGGGAGGCCCAGCGCCTGCGCCGTCCCCGCTCCTGGGCCCCTCCAGTGTGTCCCGCGCCTGCGCCTTTCCCTTCCCGCGCGGTCCTCGTTCTGGGCTTCGGGGCTCCTGGGACAACCCGCAGGCTTCGCGGCCGAGACCCACAGTCCTGCGTCCCTTGGTGTTGGGGTTCAGCTGGTTCTGGGACCCCGCTTACGGCTTCTCTGTGTGCAGACAGGCCGGGTGCGACCCTCGTGCTTGCCTTTTCGGCGCTCCGAGAGAGGCTAGGGCTGCCGCTCCGTCGCCTGGGTCCCTTGCCTGTGGCGGGGACAGCGTTGTTCAGTGGCCCGGAGGGCGCAGCGCGGAGGAGCAGGGGCCACGGGCGGCGGACCCCAG
>NW_026662335.1:0-2438 GCF_009828535.3 Hylobates moloch | reverse complement strand
AGAGTGTTTCAGAACTCCTCGATCAAAAGTAATGTTAAACTCTGTTATTTGAATTCACAGAACAGAAAGAAGTTTCACAGAATGCTTCTGTGTAGTTCTTATTTGAAGATATTCCTTTTTCCACTATAGGCCACTTAGCGCTCCGAATGTCCACTTGCAGTTTCCACAGAAAGAGTGTTTCAGTTAATCTCAATCAAAAGTGAAGTTCAACCCTGTTAGTTGAATGCACAGAACAGAAAGAAGTTCCACAGAATGCTTCTGTGTAGTTTTTATTATACGATAGTCCTTTTTCCAGTATAGACCCCTTAGTGCTCGGAATATCCACTTGCAGTTTCTACAGAAAGAGTGTCTCAGAACTGCTCAATCACAAGTAATGTTCAACTCTGTTATTTGAATTCACAGAACAGAAAGGAGTTTCACAGAATGCTTCTGTGTAGTTTTTATTTGAAGACATTACTTTTTCCACTATAGGCCCCTTTGCGCTCCGCATGTCCACTTGCAGTTTCTACAGAAAGAGAGTGTCAGAACTGCTCTACCAAAAGTAAGGTTCAACTCTGTTAGTTGAATGCACAGAACAGAAAGTTGTCTCACAGAATGCTTCTGTGTAGTTTTTATTTGAAGATATTCCTTTTTCCCCCCTAGGCTCCTTAGCGCTCCGAATGTCCGCTTGCAGTTTCTACAGAAAGAGTGTTTCAGAACTGCTCAATGAAAAGTAAGGTTCAACTCTGTTAGTAGAATGCGCACAATAGAAAGAAGTTTCACAGAGTGTTTCTGTGTAGTTTTCATTTGAAGATATTCCTTTTTCCATTCTAGGCCCCGTAGCTCTCCGAAGGTCCACTTGCAGTCTCCACAGAAAGAGTGTTTCAGAATTGCTCAATCAAAAGTAATGTTCAACTCTGTTAGCTGAATTCACAGAACAGAAAGGAGTTTCACACAATGTTTCTGCGTAGTTGTTATTTGAACATATTCCTTTTTCCACTATACACCACTTAGCGATCGGAATATCCACTTTCAGGTTCTACAGAAGCAGGGTTTCAGAACTGCTCAATCAAAAGTAAGGTTCAACTCTGTTTGTAGGATGCACAGAAGAGAAAGAAGTTTCACAGAATGCTTCTGTGTAGTTTTTATTTGAAGACATTCCTTTTTCCAGTACAGGCCCCTTAGCCCTCCGAATGTCCACTTGCAGTTTCCACAGAAAGAGTGTTTCAGAACTTTTCCATCAAAAGTGAAGTTCAACCCTGTTAGTTGAATGCACAGAACAGAAAGAAGTTTCACAGAATGCTTCTGTGTTGTTTTTATTTTACGATAGTCCTTTTTCCAGTATAGACCCCGTAGCTCTCGGTATGTCCTTTTGCACTTTTTACAGAAAGTGTGTTTCAGAACTGCTCAGTCAAAAAAAATGTGCAACTCTGTTAGTTGAATTCACAGAACAGAAAGGGGTTTAACGGAATGCTTCTGTATATTTTTTCTTTGAAGATATTCCTTTTTCCACTATAGGTCCTTAAGCACTCCGTATGTCCACTTGCAATTTCTACAAAAACAGTGTTTCAGAACCACTCAATCAAAAGTAATGTTCAACTCTGTTAGTTGAATGCATAGAACAGAAAGAAATTTCACAGAATGCTTCTGTGTAGTTTTTATTTGAAGATAATCCTTTTTCCATTTTAGGCCCCTTAGCGCTCCGAAGGTCCACTTGCAATTTCTACAGAAAGAGTGTTTCAGAAGTGCTCAATCAAAAGTAAGTTTCACCTCCGTTAATTGAATGCATAGAACAGAAAGACGTTTAACAGAATGCTTCTGTGTAGTTTTTATTTGAAGATATTCCTTTTTCCACTATTCGCCCCTTTGAGGTCCGCATGTCCACTTGCAGTTTCTACAGAAAGAGAGTTTCAGTACTGCTCTACCAAAAGTCAGGATCAATTCTGTTAGTTGAATGCACAGAACAGAAATTTGTCTCACAGAATGCTTCTGTGTAGTTTTTATTTGAAGATATTCCTTTTTCCACTCTAGGCCCCATAGCGCTCAGGAAGTCCACTTGCAGTTTCAACAGAAAGAGTGTTTCGTAACTGCTCAATCAAAGTAAGCTTCAACTCTGTTAGTAGAATGCACAGAAGAGAAAGAAGTTTCACAGAATGCTTCTGTGTAGTTTTTATTTGAAGACATTCCTTTTTCCACTATAGGCCCCTTAGCCCTCCGAATGTCCACTTGCATTTTCCACAAAAAGAGTGTTTCAGAACTTCTCCATCAAAAGTGAAGTTCAACTCTGTTAGTTGAATGCACAGAAGAGAAAGAAGTTTCACAGAATGCTTCTATGTAGTTCTTATTTTAAGATATTCCTTTTTCCAGTATAGACCCCTTAGCCCTTGGAATATCCAAGTGCAGTTTTTTGAGAAAGAGTGTTTCAGAACTGCTCCATCAAAAATAATGTTCAAGTCTGT
>NW_026662334.1:1487-2438 GCF_009828535.3 Hylobates moloch | reverse complement strand
GGTCTTAGCAAACGGCACACCAGGAGATTGTATCCCGTGCCTGGCTCGGAGGGTCCCACACCCACGGAGCCTCACTCATTGCTAGCACAGCAGGCTGAGATCAAACTGCAAGGTGGCAGCAAGGCTGGGGGAGGGGTGCCTGCCATTGCCAAGGCTTGAGTAGGTAAACAAAGTGTCCGGGAAGCGTGACCCGGGTGGAGCCCACCGCGGCTCAAGGAGGCCTGCCTGCCTCTGTAGACTCCACCTCTGGGGGCAGGGCATAGCCAAACAAAACACAGCAGAAACCTCTGCAGACTTAAATGTCCCTGTCTGACAGCTTTGAAGAGAGTAGTGGTTCTCCCAGCATGCAGCTGGAGATCTGAGAACGGAGAGACTGCCTCCTTAAGTGGGTCCCTGACCCCCGAGTAGCCTAACTGGGAGGCACCCCCCAGTAGGGGCAGACTGACACCTCACACGGTCTCCTCTGAGACAAAACTTCCAGAGGAACGATCAGGCAGCAACATTTGCTGTTCACTGGTATCTGCTGTTCTGCAGCCTCTGCTGCTGATACCCAGGCAAACAATGTCTGGAGTGGACCTCCAGCAAACTCCAACAGTCCTGCAGCTGAGAGTCCTGACTGTTAGAAGGAAAACTAACAAACAGAAAGGACATCCACACCAAAATCTCATCTGTACGTCACCATCATCAAAGACCAAAGGTAGATAAAACCACAAAGATGGGGAAAAAACAGAGCAGAAAAACTGAAAATTCTAAAAATCAGAATGCCTCTCCTCCTTCAAAGGAACGCAGCGCCTCACCAGCAACAGAACAAAGCTGGATGGAGAATGACTTCGACGAGCTGAGAGAAGAAGGCTTCAGAAGATCAAACTACTCCGAGCTAAAGGAGGAAGTTCGAACCCATGGCAAAGAAGTTAAAAACCTTGAAAAAAGATTAGACGAATGGCTAACTAG
>NW_026662334.1:0-1387 GCF_009828535.3 Hylobates moloch | reverse complement strand
AGAAGTTTAGAGAAAAAAGATAAAAAGAAACGAACAAAGCCTCCAAGAAATATGGGACTATGTGAAAAGACCAAATCCACATCTGATTGGTGTACCTGAAAGTGACAGGGAGAATGGAACCAAGTTGGAAGACACTCTGCAGGATATTATCCAGAAGAACTTCCCCAATCTAGCAAGGCAGGCCAACATTCAGATTCAGGAAATACAGAGAATGCCACAAAGATACTCCTCGAGAAGAACAACTCCAAGACACATAATTGTCACATTCACCAAAGTTGAAATGAAGGAAAAAATGTTAAGGGCAGCCAGAGAGAAAGGTCGGGTTACCCACGAAGGGAAGCCCATCAGACTAACAGCTGATCTCTCGGCAGAAACTCTACAAGCCAGAAGAGAGTGGGGGCCAATATTCAACATTCTTAAACAAAAGAATTTTCAACCCAGAATTTCCTATCCAGCCAAACTAAGCTTCATAAGTGAAGGAGAAATAAAATACTTTACAGACAAGCAAATGCTGAGAGATTTTGTCACCACCAGGCCTGCCCTAAAAGAGCTCCTGAAGGAAGCACTAAACATGGAAAGGAACAACCAGTACCAGCCACTGCAAAAACATGCCAAATTGTAAAGACCATTGAGGCTAGGAGGAAACTGCATCAACTAATGAGCAAAATAACCAGCTAACATCATAATGACAGGATCAGATTCACACATAACAATATTAACCTTAAATGCAAATGGGCTAAATGCTCCAATTAAAAGACACAGACTGACAAACTGGATAAGGAGTCAGGACCCATCAGTGTGCTGTATTCAGGAAACCCATCTCACGTGCAGAGACACACATAGGCTCAAAACAAAGGGATGGAGGAAGATCTACCAAGCAAATGGAAAACAAAAAAAGGCAGGGGTTGCAATCCTAGTCTCTGATAAAACAGACTTTAAACCAACAAAGATCAAAAGAGACAAAGAAGGCCATTACATAATGGTAAAGGGATCAATTCAACAAGAAGAGCTAACTATCCTAAATATATATGCACCCAATACAGGAGCACCCAGATTCATAAAGCAAGTCCTTAGAGACCTACAAAGAGACTTAGACTCTCAGACAATAATAGTGGGAGACTTTAACACCCCACTGTCAACATTAGACAGATCAACGAGACAGAAAGTTAACAAGGATACCCAGGAATTGAACTCAGCTCTGCACCGAGCAGACCTAATAGACATCTACAGAACTCTCCACCCCAAATCAACAGAATATACATTTTTTTCAGCACCACACCACACCTAATCCAAAATTGACCACATAGTTGGAAGTAAATGACTCCTCAGCAAATGTAAACGAACAGAAATTATAACAAACTGTCTCTCAGACCACAGTGCAATCAAA
>NW_026662333.1:0-2439 GCF_009828535.3 Hylobates moloch | reverse complement strand
GGAGGTAGAGACTGCAGTGAGCCGAGATCGCACCACTGCACTCTAGCCTGCAGGATAGAGCAAGACTCCATCTAAAAAAAAATAAATAAAAAGTACTTAGTATTGTTTAGTGCCTCTAATTCTCCATTAAATATGAGCTATGTAACATAGACATAGAGCAGTTTTAGCTAACATTGTTTGTTTTTAAGCTGCCTTAGACTGAATTATGAAATACTGCACTGTTTTAAAGTACTGTAAAAATTCTTTTGGAATTCCCTGAATGTGCTTTATGTTTATGCCCATATTCTCATAACCCTCAAATCCTCACCCCTTAATGGTAGATTTTATTTCTACAATTATTCAAAAGCCATTATACCAGAGTAGGTGCTCAAATTATACAAAACGTCATTCTTTTTTTTTTTTTTTTTGAGACACCATGCTTGGCGAAACTTGTCATTCTTACTCAAGTTTTAAAAATAATTTTTATTATGTAGAGAAGATACAGTATGTATATATACATTTTTCTGACCACATTTCACCCCCCCCCCAAAAAAAAACTTCATAGGCCAGGCGTGGTGGCTCACGCCTGTAATCCCAGCACTTTGGGAGGCCGAGGCGGGCAAATCACGAGGTCAGGAGATTGAGACCATCCCGTCTAACACAGTGAAACCCCGTCTCTACTAAAAATACAAAAAATTAGCCGGGCGTGGTGGCAGGTGCCTGTTGTCCCAGCTGCTCGGGAGGCTGAGGCAGGAGAATGGCATGAACCCAGGAGGCAGAGCTTGCAGTGAGCCAAGATCATGGCACTGCACTCCAGCCTGGGTGACAGAGCGAGACTCCGTCTCAAAAAAAAAAAAGAAAAAGAAAAAGAAATAGCCTAAGCCAAGGCCTTGTGAAAACTGTTGATCTGGCTGGCTACCAAGCAACAGTTGTGATGTCATCAGGATTAGAATCCTCACTTAACAGGGTCTTGCCAACTGTCTGATGGCAAGTCCCAGATACGAAGGCACTTGTCAGGTGAGCACAACTACTTCTGCTTTCTTCTTTACTTCTCCAAATAGGGTGAATAACTAAGAGATTCCCAAGCCAAATTTGGCTCTTGGTATTCCTTAGGTCAATGAACATATTTTAAATGTCAGTTTCTAGTAGATCCTGTCAATTAAGAGCAAATTGTCCCCATTTCAATCCGTGGGTTTATCCCTTTTGTTTTGAAGCCTCGACCCCAGTGTAATGTACAAAATAGATGTTACTAAGGGTTTTTTGTTTGTAACAATATTTATATAGGGTCACAAAATTGTCAGGTATAAGATGTAGGCATATCTTGAATTTTATTAAAGTGAAACACTTTAATCAACATTTAATACATTTATAAAATATTTCAACTGAAAATATCAGGAGCCATATTTTAAAAAGTACTTAGTATTGGCCGAGTGTGGGGGCTCACACCTGTAATCCCAGAACTTTGGGAGGCGGGCAGATCACGAGGTCAGGAGATCGAGACCACCCTGGCTAACACAGTGAAACCCCGTCTCTACTAAAAATACAAAAAATTAGCCAGGTGGGGTGGCACGTGCCTGTAATCCCAGCTACTCTGGAGGCTGAGGTGGGAGAATCGCTTGAACCCTGGAGGTAGAGACTGCAGTGAGCCGAGATCGCACCACTGCACTCTAGCCTGCAGGATAGAGCAAGACTCCATCTAAAAAAAAATAAATAAAAAGTACTTAGTATTGTTTAGTGCCTCTAATTCTCCATTAAATATGAGCTATGTAACATAGACATAGAGCAGTTTTAGCTAACATTGTTTGTTTTTAAGCTGCCTTAGACTGAATTATGAAATACTGCACTGTTTTAAAGTACTGTAAAAATTCTTTTGGAATTCCCTGAATGTGCTTTATGTTTATGCCCATATTCTCATAACCCTCAAATCCTCACCCCTTAATGGTAGATTTTATTTCTACAATTATTCAAAAGCCATTATACCAGAGTAGGTGCTCAAATTATACAAAACGTCATTCTTTTTTTTTTTTTTTTTGAGACACCATGCTTGGCGAAACTTGTCATTCTTACTCAAGTTTTAAAAATAATTTTTATTATGTAGAGAAGATACAGTATGTATATATACATTTTTCTGACCACATTTCACCCCCCCCCCAAAAAAAAACTTCATAGGCCAGGCGTGGTGGCTCACGCCTGTAATCCCAGCACTTTGGGAGGCCGAGGCGGGCAAATCACGAGGTCAGGAGATTGAGACCATCCCGTCTAACACAGTGAAACCCCGTCTCTACTAAAAATACAAAAAATTAGCCGGGCGTGGTGGCAGGTGCCTGTTGTCCCAGCTGCTCGGGAGGCTGAGGCAGGAGAATGGCATGAACCCAGGAGGCAGAGCTTGCAGTGAGCCAAGATCATGGCACTGCACTCCAGCCTGGGTGACAGAGCGAGACTCCGTCTCAAAAAAAAAAA
>NW_026662332.1:0-2439 GCF_009828535.3 Hylobates moloch | reverse complement strand
AGGGACTCTTCCCTGACTTCTGTCAGGTCCTGGGAAGAAGAGAGAAGCAATAAATGAAAAGCAGCTGGGACTGCTCGATGCATCTCTCTTCTCTTCCAACAATGACACAGAGAAGGCAAGACATACACTGGGGCAGCTACTTCCTTGGCACAAAAATGAACAGGCAACAAGAAGGTCAAGGAAGTGTTTAAGTTAGTCTCAGGTTTAAACCACTTTTCAACACCACAAAACAGTAGCAAGCAGGGAAAAAAAAAGAAAAAACAAAAAAAACAAAACTCTGGCCCTCAAGACTCCAGAAAAAAAGGAAGGAGGAGGATTTAAAACTTGATCCCTATTATTCTAACAAATTGCAGCATGACCATAAGCAAAACCAGCTTGGTCAAACTGACAGCATCGGACTGTGACCTTATCTGAACAGTGTAGTTCACTTCTATTTTGGCTCTGAAGAGAGGAAGAAAAACTTTTTAGAGGAACATAATGGTAACATAAACCAAATCTCCACTGTATTAGTATTTGAGGCAAGATTACATTTATGCATTCACACAGCTTGTCTGTAGATCTGAGAGCTCCAAGACAGTGGCCCAGCCCCCATTCCTCTGCCTTTAGCCTTCTGAAAAGAACAAGTCAAACCTGAAATATGAAAAATAATACCTGAATCAAAATGGTGTTTTCTATACAATGGGACTAGGGTAGAATCCTGCTCAATTCCTCAACTCGTTTGACACAAAAGTTAAAAAATTTTTAAACTAAATTTAAATGTGATGTTTTGAGCATCAAAAAGCTACTATCTAAAAGGATGTCTCCCAGTGTTCTTGGTAAATGGGGAAGGTTAGGAAGGGGGCAACGATCCAATGAATATAGAAGAACTGGCCGATTCACAGGAAACTTGCTTTGGATAAGGTGAATCAATGGGTGATATTGTGCAGGCAGGGAGGGAAATTTCTTCGTACAAATTCATGTCCCTGGCCAGGCATGGCACAGGAGTTCAAGATCAGCCTGGGAAAAAGAGTGAAACTCCATCTCTACTTAAAAATAAATAAATAAATAAAATAATAATAATAATAATAATAACTTCATGTCCCTAGAGATAAAAGCAAGGTGCGGACAAGGCACTTAACACAGCCAAGTATTGTTCACATCCATTCACATCATGATTGTTACCAAGAGCACTCCCAGTAGCCCCTCATTTGAGAGACTCAACCGGCCAACTATACTTTCCAGGTGGACCTGGAGAACTGAAGGAAATCCAAAGCGCTGCACAATCGATGGTGGGATTTGGAATGTCAGCAGAGGAAACTACTCAGAGAAGCAAATGGAGGTCATCCCCTTCTGGCCTGAGGTGAGAGGTTTGTTCTAGATTAGCTCAGTGAGACATCGAATTTCAAAATAGTTGGCCTGAGAATATGACAACACTCCCACAAATGTAGCCTTCTTCTGTTTTGATAAGAGCAATAAGGGCTCTGAATGAAATGGGACATCAGTTATTGAATTATCTTGCACTGGAAGTTATAGCAGATGCCTTCTAATACATGTGGCATGTCCCCCTTCTGTAGCAGAGTGATAAAGGACTGAGACAGGGCTAGAAGCACCTGTCCCTTCTTATCCCAAAGCCTGTCAAGCATACTCAATCCGAGCAGGGCCACAGCTGCCCTCGTTCTTTCGCTCAGAGGACTGGCTGGTGGCCTTGGCTTCACTAGTCATTTCCAGAGGCTTAGCTGAGATGTAGTCCTTTACTTTAATCTCCATATTCTTGGCTTTCAGAGTGGCCATGTGCAGCTTCTCCAGGAAATCTGGCATGCCACTGGAAACCATCCAACTAACACAGTAGCGAGGAAACACCGTTTGGGGATTGTCACTGTATGTCAGTAAGTAGTCAAAGCCATTCTCGTCAAATGACTTGTGGGGACGGATAACCATTTGGGATTCATATGATCTGACCCTGACGAATTCTGGAGACTCTGGCACACTCGGATGCTCCACAGCACGCGACACCAACACCATCATGTTGTTTTCCTGATCCACACTATACCGGCGAACACAGACATAATCCCGTGAGTACATTGGATAAGGAAAATGGGTTACCCAGTGAAGAACCTCGGAACCACTAACCACGTCCCTCTCAATCACCTCCAGCTTGATCACCAGGGCATCCCATTTTTTTCTATACTCTGTGTCCAGCTGAACATTGAAGAACTGCCGAGGTGTCACATCTGTGTAGGTTCCAAAAACTCGGTACTGGTAAAGGTGGGTGCCTGTAATTGGGCGCCGCCACAGCTTAAAGTGTTTCTTATCCATCACCATTTCCCAAGGTTGCTCTTTGCCCTCTGAATCTTCATTCCCTTCTGTTTGGGCTTTTGGTTCTGGAGGGTGGTGCTGGACTCCAGAGCTCTGAAACATATTTGACATTTCTTCCAACCGCTTCATCTCATTAATAGATCT
>NW_026662331.1:0-2439 GCF_009828535.3 Hylobates moloch | reverse complement strand
AGGGACTCTTCCCTGACTTCTGTCAGGTCCTGGGAAGAAGAGAGAAGTAATAAATGAAAAGCAGCTGGGACTGCTCGATGCATCTCTCTTCTCTTCCAACAATGACACAGAGAAGGCAAGACATACACTGGGGCAGCTACTTCCTTGGCACAAAAATGAACAGGCAACAAGAAGGTCAAGGAAGTGTTTAAGTTAGTCTCAGGTTTAAACCACTTTTCAACACCACAAAACAGTAGCAAGCAGGGAAAAAAAAAGAAAAAACAAAAAAAACAAAACTCTGGCCCTCAAGACTCCAGAAAAAAAGGAAGGAGGAGGATTTAAAACTTGATCCCTATTATTCTAACAAATTGCAGCATGACCATAAGCAAAACCAGCTCGGTCAAACTGACAGCATCGGACTGTGACCTTATCTGAACAGTGTAGTTCACTTCTATTTTGGCTCTGAAGAGAGGAAGAAAAACTTTTTAGAGGAACATAATGGTAACATAAACCAAATCTCCACTGTATTAGTATTTGAGGCAAGATTACATTTATGCATTCACACAGCTTGTCTGTAGATCTGAGAGCTCCAAGACAGTGGCCCAGCCCCCATTCCTCTGCCTTTAGCCTTCTGAAAAGAACAAGTCAAACCTGAAATATGAAAAATAATACCTGAATCAAAATGGTGTTTTCTATACAATGGGACTAGGGTAGAATCCTGCTCAATTCCTCAACTCGTTTGACACAAAAGTTAAAAAATTTTTAAACTAAATTTAAATGTGATGTTTTGAGCATCAAAAAGCTACTATCTAAAAGGATGTCTCCCAGTGTTCTTGGTAAATGGGGAAGGTTAGGAAGGGGGCAACGATCCAATGAATATAGAAGAACTGGCCGATTCACAGGAAACTTGCTTTGGATAAGGTGAATCAATGGGTGATATTGTGCAGGCAGGGAGGGAAATTTCTTCGTACAAATTCATGTCCCTGGCCAGGCATGGCACAGGAGTTCAAGATCAGCCTGGGAAAAAGAGTGAAACTCCATCTCTACTTAAAAATAAATAAATAAATAAAATAATAATAATAATAATAATAACTTCATGTCCCTAGAGATAAAAGCAAGGTGCGGACAAGGCACTTAACACAGCCAAGTATTGTTCACATCCATTCACATCATGATTGTTACCAAGAGCACTCCCAGTAGCCCCTCATTTGAGAGACTCAACCGGCCAACTATACTTTCCAGGTGGACCTGGAGAACTGAAGGAAATCCAAAGCGCTGCACAATCGATGGTGGGATTTGGAATGTCAGCAGAGGAAACTACTCAGAGAAGCAAATGGAGGTCATCCCCTTCTGGCCTGAGGTGAGAGGTTTGTTCTAGATTAGCTCAGTGAGACATCGAATTTCAAAATAGTTGGCCTGAGAATATGACAACACTCCCACAAATGTAGCCTTCTTCTGTTTTGATAAGAGCAATAAGGGCTCTGAATGAAATGGGACATCAGTTATTGAATTATCTTGCACTGGAAGTTATAGCAGATGCCTTCTAATACATGTGGCATGTCCCCCTTCTGTAGCAGAGTGATAAAGGACTGAGACAGGGCTAGAAGCACCTGTCCCTTCTTATCCCAAAGCCTGTCAAGCATACTCAATCCGAGCAGGGCCACAGCTGCCCTCGTTCTTTCGCTCAGAGGACTGGCTGGTGGCCTTGGCTTCACTAGTCATTTCCAGAGGCTTAGCTGAGATGTAGTCCTTTACTTTAATCTCCATATTCTTGGCTTTCAGAGTGGCCATGTGCAGCTTCTCCAGGAAATCTGGCATGCCACTGGAAACCATCCAACTAACACAGTAGCGAGGAAACACCGTTTGGGGATTGTCACTGTATGTCAGTAAGTAGTCAAAGCCATTCTCGTCAAATGACTTGTGGGGACGGATAACCATTTGGGATTCATATGATCTGACCCTGACGAATTCTGGAGACTCTGGCACACTCGGATGCTCCACAGCACGCGACACCAACACCATCATGTTGTTTTCCTGATCCACACTATACCGGCGAACACAGACATAATCCCGTGAGTACATTGGATAAGGAAAATGGGTTACCCAGTGAAGAACCTCGGAACCACTAACCACGTCCCTCTCAATCACCTCCAGCTTGATCACCAGGGCATCCCATTTTTTTCTATACTCTGTGTCCAGCTGAACATTGAAGAACTGCCGAGGTGTCACATCTGTGTAGGTTCCAAAAACTCGGTACTGGTAAAGGTGGGTGCCTGTAATTGGGCGCCGCCACAGCTTAAAGTGTTTCTTATCCATCACCATTTCCCAAGGTTGCTCTTTGCCCTCTGAATCTTCATTCCCTTCTGTTTGGGCTTTTGGTTCTGGAGGGTGGTGCTGGACTCCAGAGCTCTGAAACATATTTGACATTTCTTCCAACCGCTTCATCTCATTAATAGATCT
>NW_026662330.1:1454-2439 GCF_009828535.3 Hylobates moloch | reverse complement strand
CAGGCATGTGCCACCATGCCCGGCTATTTTTTGTATTTTTAGTAGAGACGGGGTTTCACCATGTTGGTCAGGTTGGTCTAGAACTCCTAACCTCAGATGATCCACTCGCCTCAGCCTCCCAAAGTGCTGGGATTACAGGCATGAGCCACTGCTCCCAGCCTTAACCTTTTTTTTTTTTTTTTAAGTACAATTTCCATTTTATTTTTCTCTAGAGAATAATTTTTCTTCAGTCCTTAAGGACACAGCTTCTTAATGAGTTTTAGTGGGAGTCATGGGGCAACGCCTGCAGGTCGAAATTGGGGTGTGGGTATTCAGTTCTAGCGGTCTTCAGGAGATTGATTTCTAACTACTTTGCTGTGAATGGCACAACTCACATATTAAGGTAGCTTCATATATGGCTTGGGTAGCACCTAGGCATCAAAGATCCTCACTTCAGAAATGTCCCTGACTGCTGCAGCCTCTACTGTGTTTCAAATGATGAATTTCTCCTGTTTTTGTTAAAGTCACTAAATTTGCTAAAATCAATGATGAATTCCTAAACTTTCTTTAACTTGACCTACCAGGTAGCATTAGAGAGTCCATCATTTCCTTCTTCTAGAATCCCTTTCTTCTCCCAGGTTCTAGTTACCATCCTCTTGTGTTTTTTCTCCTACCTGTTTGACTGCCTCTTCTAACTCTCCTTTGTTGATTCTTCCTCATCTAAATATCCCAACACCTAGTCTTTGCACTGCTTCTCTAGCTGCCTCACAACCGAAATCTCATCACAGTGATTCTCAGACGGGTATGCCCAGCCAAGACCTCTGCCTTGAAACTCTGGACTTTTACATATGTGATAACTCCACTGGGTGTCACACAATAGTATGTCTGAAACTGAAATCGTCATCCTCCCCCTCTCAGTTAGTGGAAACTCCATCCTTCCAAGTGCTCAGGTCAGAAATGGTGAAGTCATCCTTCACACCTCTTGTTCTTTCACACCCCAATTTAA
>NW_026662330.1:0-1444 GCF_009828535.3 Hylobates moloch | reverse complement strand
CACTGGCCACCTTTAGCTACAGAGGAGTTTGGGAAAGAAACCTTTCTCTGTAGTGGATACTTATGAGAAAAAGGGCTTGGCAGTGGGTGTTGGGTTAGCCAGTGACTGCTAGCTAACACTGCCACACTGCTTTAAAACATTTGCATTATGCTGTTTTTCACGTCTTCGCTCTTCAGTGGTAGCCGGGTGTAGAGGAAAGAATACTGGACTAGAATTAAGGAGACCTGAGCTTTGGTTCTAACCCATGCCCTAGCTAATTGTTTGATCTGAGGATAGTTATGCCTGTAGGCCTCAGTTTTGCAAATTACAAAATGATAGAGTGAGAATATTTGTTTTCTAAGCAGCTACCAGAATTAGAATTCTAATACTGTGTTTCCATTGACTTAGAAACTTGTGAAGGGATAGTTATTTCTAATATCTATG
The DNA here is from genome assembly GCF_009828535.3 of Hylobates moloch. Taxonomy (NCBI): domain Eukaryota; kingdom Metazoa; phylum Chordata; class Mammalia; order Primates; family Hylobatidae; genus Hylobates; species Hylobates moloch. The sequence continues at coordinate 1,021 of NW_026662330.1, read as the reverse complement.
TATCAATATCAAATATCAATCTGTTAAAATCAAGTAGGTTCTTTGTTACTTGGGGGAACATTGGGCATCCTGATCTTTGTTTTTAGGCTTTTTCTATACTGAGTTATTTATTTCTCAATTTTAGGAGCGTTAGGCGGGAATAATATCGTACCACAAACTGCAGAATAATGCCTTTATGTGTTTAAAGTTTTAGCTTTGTTTTTTTTTTTTGTTTGTTTGTTTGTTTGTTTTTGAGACACAGTTTCGCTCTTGTTGCCCAGGCTGGAGTGCAATGACGCGATCTTGGCTCACTGCAACTTTCGCCTCCCAGGTTCAAGCAATTCTCCTGCCTCAGCCTCCCAAGTAGCTGGGACTACAGGCATGTGCCACCATGCCCGGCTATTTTTTGTATTTTTAGTAGAGACGGGGTTTCACCATGTTGGTCAGGTTGGTCTAGAACTCCTAACCTCAGATGATCCACTCGCCTCAGCCTCCCAAAGTGCTGGGATTACAGGCATGAGCCACTGCTCCCAGCCTTAACCTTTTTTTTTTTTTTTTAAGTACAATTTCCATTTTATTTTTCTCTAGAGAATAATTTTTCTTCAGTCCTTAAGGACACAGCTTCTTAATGAGTTTTAGTGGGAGTCATGGGGCAACGCCTGCAGGTCGAAATTGGGGTGTGGGTATTCAGTTCTAGCGGTCTTCAGGAGATTGATTTCTAACTACTTTGCTGTGAATGGCACAACTCACATATTAAGGTAGCTTCATATATGGCTTGGGTAGCACCTAGGCATCAAAGATCCTCACTTCAGAAATGTCCCTGACTGCTGCAGCCTCTACTGTGTTTCAAATGATGAATTTCTCCTGTTTTTGTTAAAGTCACTAAATTTGCTAAAATCAATGATGAATTCCTAAACTTTCTTTAACTTGACCTACCAGGTAGCATTAGAGAGTCCATCATTTCCTTCTTCTAGAATCCCTTTCTTCTCCCAGGTTCTAGTTACCATCCTCTTGTGTTTTTTCTCCTACCTGTTTGACTGCC
>NW_026662329.1:0-2439 GCF_009828535.3 Hylobates moloch | reverse complement strand
TAACGTAGTTGACGCTTCCTTTTGATTGAGCAGTTCTGAGACACACTATCTGTAGAAACTGCAAGGGGACATTGGGAGCGCTATGGGGCCTGTAGCCGAAAAAGAAATATCTTCAAATAAACAGTACATAGAAGCATTCTGTGAAACTTCTTTTTGTTCTGTGCATTCATCTAACAGATTTGAAGCCTACTTTTGATTGAGCAGTTCTGAAAGACTCTTTTTTACAACTGCAAGGGGACATTCAGAGCGCTAAGTGGTCTATAATGGAAAAAGAAATGACTTGAAATAAAAACTACACAGAAGCATTCTTTGAAACTTCTCTCTGTTCTGTGCATTCAACTAACCGAGTTGAAACTTATTTTTGATTGAGGAGTTCTGAAACACTCTTTCTGCAGAAACTGCAAGAGGACATTTGGAGCGCTAAGGGTCATATAGTGGAAAAAGAAATATCTTCAAATGAAAACTGTACAGAAGCATTCTGTGAAACATGTTTCTGTTCTGCGCTTTCAACTAACAGAGTTGAACCTGACGTTTGATTCAGCAATTCTGAAACACTCTTTCTGTAGAAACTGCAGGTAGACATTCGGAGCACTAAGGGGCCTATAGTGGAAAAAGGAATATCTTAAAATAAAAACTACACAGAAGCATTCTGTGAAACTTTTTTCTGTTCTGTGCATTCAACTAACGGAGTTGCACCTTACTTTTGATTGAGCAGTTATGAAACACTCTTTCTGTAGAAACTGCAAGTGGACATTCAGAGCGCTAAGTGGCCTATAGTGGAAAAAGGAATATCTTCAAATAAAAACTACACAGAAGCTTTCTGTGAAAGTTATTTCTATTCTGTAAATTCAGCTAGAAGAGTTTAAACTTACTTTTGATTGAGAAATTCTGAGACACTCTTTCTGTAGAAAGTGCAAGTGGACATTCAGAGCGCTAAGGGGCAAATAGTGGAAAAAGAAATATCTTCAAATAAAAACTACACAGAAGCATTATGTGAAACTAATTTCTCTTCTGCGCATTCAACTAATGGAGTTGAACCTTATTTTTGATTTAGCAGTTCTGAAACATTCTTTCTGTAGAAACTGCATTTGGACATTCGGAGCGCTATGTGGCTTATAGTTGAAAAAGGAATATCTTCAAATAAAAACTACACAGAAGCATTCTGTGAAACTTCTTTCTGTTCTGTGCAGTCAACTAACAGAGATGAACCTTACTTTTGATTGAACAGTTCTGAAACACTCTTTCTGTAGAAACTGCAAGTGGACATTCGGAGCTCTAAGGGGCCTATAGTGAAAAAGGAATATCTTCAAATAAAAACTAGTGAAAGTTGTTTGTATTCTGTGAATTCAACTAACAGTGTTTAAGATTACATTTGATTGAGAAGTTCTGAGACACTCTTTCTGTAGAAAATTCAAGTGCACATTCGGAGTGCTAAGGGGCAAATTGCGGAAAAGGAAATATCTTCAAATAAAAACTACAGAGAATCATTCTGTGAAACTTCTTTCTGTTCTGTGCATTCAACTAACAGACTTGAAGCTTACTTTTGATTGAGCAGTTCTGAAACACTCTTTCTGTGGTAACTGCAAGGGAACATTCGGAGCGCTAATTGGCCTATAGGGAAAAAGGAATATCTTCAAATAAAAACTACACAGAAGCATTCTGTGAAACTTCTTTCTGTTCTGTGCATTGAACTAACAGAGTTGAAGCTTAGTTTTGATAGAGCAGCTCTGAAACACACTTTCTGTAGGATCTGCAAGTGGACATTCGGAAGGCTAAGGGGCCTATAGTGGAAAAAGCAATATCTTCAAATAAAAACAAGACAGAAGTGTTCTGTGAAACTACTTTCTGTTCTGTGCAATGAACTAACAGAGTTGAAGCTGTCTTTTGATTGAGCAGTTCTTAAACACTCTTTCTGTAGAAACTGGAAGGGGATATTTTGAGCACTAGGGGGCCTTTAGTGGAAAAAGGAATATCTTCAAATAAAAACTACACAGAAGCATTCTATGAAACTTCCTACTGTTCTGTGCATTCAACTAACAGAGTTGAAGCTTACCTTTGATTAAGCAATTCTGAAACACTGTTTCTGTAGAAACTGCAAGGGGACATTCGGAGCACTAAGGGGCCTATAGTGGAAAAAGGAATATCTTCAAATAAAAACTACACAGAAGCATTCTGTGAAACTTCTTTCTGTTCTGTGCATTCAACTAAGAGAGTTGAAGCTTACTTTTGATAGAGCAGTTCTGAAACACTCTTTCTGTAGAAACTGCAGGTAGACATTCTGAGCGCTAAGGGGCTTATAGTGGAAAAAGGAATATCTTCAAATAAAAACTACACAGAAGTATTTTTTGAAACTTCTTTCTGTTCTGTGCATTCAACTAACGGAGTTGAAGCTTACTTTTGATTGAGCACTTCTGAAACACTCTTTCTGTAGAATCTGCA
>NW_026662328.1:0-2439 GCF_009828535.3 Hylobates moloch | reverse complement strand
CTAACAGCTGATCTCTCAGCAGAAACTCTACAAGCCAGAAGAGAGTGGGGGCCGATATTCAACGTTCTTAAAGAAAAGAATTTTCAACCCAGAATTTCCTATCCCGCCAAACTAAGCTTCATAAGTGAAGGAGAAATAAAATACTTTACAGACAAGCAAACGCTGAGTGATTTTGTCACCACCAGGCCTGCCCTAAAAGAGCTCCTGAAGGAAGCACTAAACATGGAAAGGAACAACCGGTACCAGCCACTGCAAAAACATGCCAAATTGTAAAGACCATCGAGGCTAGGAAGAAACTATAGCAACTAACGAGCAAAATAACCAACTAACATCATAATGACAGGATCAGATTCACACATAACAATATTAACGTTAAATGTAAATGGGCTAAATGCTCCAATTAAAAGACACAGACTGGCAAACTGGATAAGGAGTCAGGACCCATCAGTGTGCTGTATTCAGGAAACCCATCTCACGTGCAGAGACACACATAGACTCAAAATAAAGGGATGGAGGAAGATCTATCAAGCAAATGGAAAACAAAAAAAGGCAGGGGTTGCAATCCTAGTCTCTGACAAAATAGACTTTAAACCAACAAAGAAGGCCATTACATAATGGTAAAGGGATCAATTCAACAAGAAGAGCTAACTATCCTAAATATATATGCACCCAACACAGGAGCACCCAGATTCATAAAGCAAGTCCTCAGTGACCTACAAAGGGACTTAAACTCCCACACAATAATAATGGGAGATTTTAACACCCCACTGTCAGCATTAGACAGATCAACGAGACAGAAAGTTAACAAGGATATCCAGGAATTGAACTCAGCTCTACATAAAGTGGACCTAATAGACATCTACAGAACTCTCCACCCCAAGTCAACAGAATATACATTTTTTTCAGCACCACACCACACCTATTCCAAAATTGACCACATAGTTGGAAGTAAAGCTCTCCTCAGCAAATGTAAAAGAACAGAAATTATAACAAACTGTCTCTCAGACCACAGTGCAATCAAACTAGAACTCAGGATTAAGAAACTCACTCAAAACCGCTCAACTACATGGAAACTGAACAACCTGCTCCTGAATGACTATTGGGTACATAATGAAATGAAGGCAGAAATAAAGATGTTCTTTGAAACCAACGAGAACAAAGACACAACATACCAGAATCTCTGGGACACATTCAAAGCAGTGTGTAGAGGGAAATTTATAGCACTAAATGCCCACAAGAGAAAACAGGAAAGATCCAAAATTGACACCCTAACATCACAATTAAAAGAACTAGAAAAGCAAGAGCAAACGCATTCAAAAGCTAGCAGAAGGCTAGAAATAACTAAAATCAGAGCAGAACTGAAGGAAATAGAGACACAAAAAACCCTTCAAAAAATTAATGAATCCAGAAGCTGGTTTTTTGAAAAGATCAACAAAATTGATGGACTGCTAGCAAGACTAATAAAGAAGAAAAGAGAGAAGAATCAAATAGATGCAATAAAAAACGAAAAAGGGGATATCACCACCGATCCCACAGAAATACAATCTACCATCAGAGAATACTACAAACACCTCTATGCAAATAAACTAGAAAATCTAGAAGAAATGGATAAATTCCTCGACAAATACACCCTCCCAAGACTAAACCAGGAAGAAGTTGAATCTCTGAATAGACCAATAACAGGTTCTGAAATTGTGGCAATAATCAATAGCTTACCAACCAAAAAGAGTCCAGGACCTGATGGATTCACAGCTGAATTCTACTAGAGGTACAAGGAGGAACTGGTACCATTCCTTCTGAAACTATTCCAATCGATAGAAAAAGAGGGAATCCTCCCTAACACATTTTATGAAGCCAGCATCATCCTGATACCAAAACCTGGCAGAGACATAACCAAAAAAGAGAATTTCAGACCAATATCCTTGATGAACATTGATGCAAAAATCCTCAATAAAATACTGGCAAACCGAATCCAGCAGCACATCAAAAAGCTTATACACCATGATCAAGTGGGCTTCATCCCTGGGATGCAAGGCTGGTTCAACATACGCAAATCAATAAATGTAATCCAGCATATAAACAGAACCAAAGACAAAAACCACATGATTATCTCAATAGATGCAGAAAAGGCTTTTGACAAAATTCAACAACCCTTCATGCTAAAAACTCTCAATAAATTAGGTATTGATGGGACGTATCTCAAAATAATAAGAGCTATATACGACAAACCCACAGCCAATATCATACTGAATGGGCAAAAACTGGAAGCATTCCCTCTGAAAACTGGCACAAGACAGGGATGCCCTCTCTCACCGCTCCTATTCAACATAGTGCTGGAAGTTCTGGCCAGAGCAATCAGGCAGGAGAAGGAAATAAAGGGTATTCAATTAGGAAAAGAGGAAGTCAAACTGTCCCTGTTTGCAGATGACATGATTGTAT
>NW_026662327.1:0-2440 GCF_009828535.3 Hylobates moloch | reverse complement strand
AAAACAGGAGATACTGGTCTTTCTGTGTGTAGCTCATTTCACTTAACACGGCGTCTTCCAGTTCCGTCCATGTGCTCAGCAGCACTAGTCATCAGAGAAATACAAATCAAAACTACGATGAGCTGTTATCTCACCCCAATTAAAATGGTTTTATCAAAAATAAAACACAGGCAACAATGAATGTTGATGAGAATGAGGAGAAAGGGGCACTTGCACACTGTTAGTAGAGATGTAAACTAGTAAAACCATGGAGGTCCCTCAAAAAACTAAACATTGAAGTTATTATGTATCATCTACTCCAATTACATATAGCAAGCTTTTTGTTTTTCTAATTTTTAAAATATTGTGTTACATTAGTTAAGATATTGAACAATTTGATTTTGTTCTTTAAAAGCTTATTACTGAGGCCAGGCATGGTGGCTCACACCTATAATCCCAGCACTTTAGGAGGCCAAGGAAGGAGGATCTCTTGAGTTCAGGAGTTTGAGACCAGCCTGGGCAACATAGGGAGACTCTGTCTCTACAAAAGAATGAAAGTTAGCTGGGCAAGGTGGTGTGCGTCTGTAGTCCTAGCTACTTGGGAAGCTGAGGCAGGAGGATTGCTTGAGCCTAGGAGGTCAAGGTTGCGGTGAACTATGATCATGCTATTGCACTCCAGCCTGGGGATGACAGGACAAGACCCTGTCATTAAAAATAAATAAGTAAATAAATACATAAATAAATACATCGCTTACTGCTAAATCCAACACTAGGACTGAGTTGTGCAAAAGTTGACTCAGATTCAGATTCTCCAAATACATCCAAATCTGTTTCTATGAAACAATGTTATAGGTTAAGTAATGGAACAACTTAAGAATATCAACTCAGAAACTAACAAAAAATATGGCCTACCTCACAACCAATAACGAAAACACAGGTTGTTATTATCCTCTCGCTACCAAACTCTGTCATACGAATGTTGCATTGATTTTCCACTCTTCTAATTGCCACTAAAGGAAGATTATATTTCAGTATTGTGAAATTTTGAAAAATTAAGCAGTTCTCTGGGAAGAAGAGAGGGAGTGGAAAGCAGGTTGTTAGCAGTAAATTTATATTGCAGGTTCATTCTAAGAAATGAGGCAATTACGCTCTTCTGTTTTATTTTGGTGGCAAAGGGGGAATGGTTATCAATGGAAGTTGGCAACTAGTGTTTGTCTTAGTATTTGAATAGACTCCTTTAATCAGTTCTTTGATCTTCCAACTCACTTTGCTGATTATCTCCACTTTGTTCCTACTTTTCCACTGCAACTCAAAATCTAAGGTATTTTAATGTTTAATTATCCATTTTTGTCTTTACATCTAACGTTTCTTAAAATTTTAATTTGTCATACCCACATGTGTTTCCTCCTTAGCCATTTGTGTATTACTTCTTTTTTTAAATAATAATAGGAAAAATATTGCTCAAGAAGAATCATTATAATGAAAATTCATTACGATTTTATTTATTATTATTATTGTTATTATTTTGAGACGGAGTCTCACTTTGTCACCCAGGCTGGAGTGCAGTGGCACGATCTCAGTTCACTGCAACCTCCATCTCTGGAGTTCAAGCAATTCTCCTGCCTCAGCCTCCCGGGTACCTGGGACTACAGGTGCCCGCCACCACACATGGCTAATTTTTGTATCTTTGGTAGAGACAGGGTTTCGCCATGTTGGCCAGGCTGGTCTCGAACTCCTGACCTCAAATGATCCACCCACTCGGCCTCCCAAAGTGCTGAGATTACAGGCATAAGCCACCTCACCCGGCCTCATTAAGATTTTAAAACATTATCAAATTTATATAAGATTTCCAAATTCCCCAATCCCTAGTTTCATGTTGTTTTGCTTTTCTACACATTATGGGAAACGTTTAAAATATAATCACTGCATTCATGGACTCAATTAATTATCAAAGTTGCCATCCACACTGCATTTATTGTGTACTACTGAAAATTATGTTTTTGGGGATAATCGACAACAACTAAAATAAAAACAAACAAAATTCACTTTGCACTACCAGGGAGTAAAATGTTACAGTAGGGAAGTAGAGCCCGAATTAAACAGGAAAATACTGGGCAATACTCCAACTTCACGATAAATCCAACCTAGACGTCTGAGCTTACATAAAAGACCAAAACAACAGTTATAATTTACCAGGGATAGTTGGACAGGACAACAGTTAACGTCACCGAAGTTGTAAAAAGACAATGTATGGCATCTCTTTAATTAGAGTTTAAATCTGCTCATCTTGATGCAGTAATAAACTGAGAAATGCCAGGTTATATGCTCTTTTGGAAGACAGCAATTCTATATAACACATGTGGCTGTTTCCAGTTCAACCCCTGATTCCTGGCTCCTGCTTCTGAAACACAATGTTTCATTTTAATGAAAAATACATTACTGTGGTAAGATAGGTCATCAG
>NW_026662326.1:0-2440 GCF_009828535.3 Hylobates moloch | reverse complement strand
GGGGGGTGGGGGGAGGGGGGAGGGACAGCATTAGGAGATATACCTAATGCTAAATGACGAGTTAATGGGTGCGGCACACCAACACGGCACATGGATACATATGTAACAAACCTGCACATTGTGCACATGTACCCTAAAACTTAAAGTATACTAATAATTAAAAAAAAAGGAATATAGCACCTACTTGATAATGCTATTTTAATGCTAAGGAAACATTTTCATATAGACCACTGGTAGGTAGGTATGAGGACCATCAGGGGAACAACTAAATAATGGCAAAGTATTTTAGTAGAAGACAAGCAGGCTAATGATATGGATTTTCATCTTGCTCTAGCATATTTCTATTTAAAACACCGTTAGGAACCATTTCTCCATAGATCCCCTAGATCCCCCAGGGATCCCCCATCCTCCATAGATCACCCACAAAAATGAATTGATGTATTATTTGGAAATCCATTCATTCAAAAATATTTATTGAGCCCTATGTGCCAGATATTGTTGGAGCACTTAGGATGCATTAGTGTCCAAAACAGACTATAATCTGTTATAAAATATACAGAGCTTGTATTTTGTTGGATGATGGTGAGATAAGCAATAAGTAGTAAACATAATAAATAAAATATACACTTTGTTTAAAAGTGATAGATGCTTTGGAAAAGAAAGAAGAGCAGCTAAGAGGGTACAAAAACACTGTGAAAGCAGGTAGGTTGCAGTTGATCAACGGATGATGACTTTAAGATTATATTAAACAATATACTAGGAAGTCAACAAATGAGACCAGAACTAGGAAAAGACTGCATTCAAATACAATGAAAAAAAATCATTGCTTGTTATGCCAGTTAATGTTCTCAGTTGAAAACAGCTCAGAAATGTGTTAAGGTACATTAGGTGGACCAAAGTATCTTCCAGAGATCCAAAACTCAGCCAGGAAAAATTCCTAAGCATGCCATGTGATCTGTTGTAGAAAAAAAATTGCCATCACATGCAACCAGCACAAATAACACAGTTGTTGGAGTCAACAAAGTTTGCACAGATGATACGAATGACCTAACCACAAATTTCTACCACTGCTACCTTCAAAGGGTCGTAATCTTTCACCACCATGCTCATGGAAAGATGGATTCTGTACATGTCTCCTTGTTTCTCCTGCATATCTCATAAAGGTTCCTGTTGTTTCTTCTAGCTGGCTCAAACAGTTTTGTCTAATTGGCAGAGCCTAGGTCACTTCCCTGTGCTCTATCTGTAAGTAGGCCTGGCACAAGCAATCCTGGGATCTACCATAGCAGGATAGGACTCAGAGTGTGGGAAATGCCCTAAACACCCAAGAGGCATTTAAATGATTTGGGGCAAGCCAAACATGACAAATATCCACTACAGCTAAAAATCACTGATTAACTTTTGAGTCATATAGTTTTATTTTTATTTTTTACCTTACTCTTGACTATAGTTCCCCCCCCCCCCACAGACTCATAATATTGTAGCTCTGTATATTTCAATAGCAAGGTTTTAGAACATTTTAGTTTTCAGGGAACATGGATTTTTCTTTCACAAAGGATAAAGGTAGAAAATCGGTTGATATTAATGATAATAGTTTTCATGGTTATTATATTTGAATATCTAGAAGAAGGTGATAGAAGTTCTCTTGAGGAGTACAAACCAGTTATAGTTTAAACAAAAAACCCTAGAGTTTGATAGGCTATAGGAAGTAGATGCTTTAGTTAAGCAATCTCCCTTTTAATATATTTATTTCTTCACAAAAACAGATTAATAATATATTCCTCTCAGTCACAACTTGTACTATTAAAGAATCATTGATTGAAATGTTCTTAAAAATTATATGAAGTTGTGAAAAATCAGTTATAGAATTATATATTAAAAACCTCAAGTAGGTACATTAGTTATGATTTATGAACTATGTATATTTATTTATGAATAATTTTCTATTCTCAAAGACCTTAGCTTTTTTCTTCCCTTTCTTAATTCTAATTATTTTCATCTGTAAAATATTTATCATGAATTCTTAAATACAATATGTGTTTAAATACTTTACCTATATTTATAAATAAGTCAAGCAGATAATAGGTTGTATCATAATGGTTTCACCTCATTTAAGTAAAATGAAACTGAGCCAAAAACAGGAGCGTAATGTTTCCTGAAGACAGTAACAGAACAGTTTTCATTATATAGGTCATCATTAAAGAAAGGTAGGAAGGGAGACCAAGACTATAAATCAGAGCTGGAAGAGTTGTATATGTGACTATGTTGAAGAACTGCAGGTAAATCACATTGAAGGGAGGCAGATCATTAAAGAATAAACCATTTAACACCAAATGAACATACTGAAAGATGGAGCATGTTTATTGAAGACAAATTCGTTTATTTCATTTCCAAGTGCAAGCTCTTAGGGGCTGCTATTATTCCCTGCAAAGAGTCACCCTTT
>NW_026662325.1:0-2440 GCF_009828535.3 Hylobates moloch | reverse complement strand
CGGGTTCATCTCACTAGGGAGTGCCAAACAGTGGGTGCAGGACAGTCAGTGAAGTGCACTGTGCGTGAGCCGAAGCAGGGCGAGGCATTGCCTCACTTGAGAAGTGCAAGGGGTCAGGGAGTTCCCTTTCCTAGTCAAAGAAAGGGGTAACAGATCGCAGCTGGAAAATCGGGTCAGTCCCACCCTAATACTGCGCTTTTCCAACGGGCCTGGAAAACGGCACACTAGGAGATTGTGTCCTGCACCTGGCTTGGAGGGTCCTATGCCCATGGAGTCTCACTGATTGCTAGCACAGCAGTCTGAGATCAAACTGCAAGGCAGCAGCAAAGCTCGGGGAAGGGAGCCCACCATTGCCCAGGCTTGTTTAGGTAAACAAAGCAGCCAGGAAGCTCAAACTGGGTGGAGCCCACCACAGCTCAAGGAGGCCTGCCTGACTCTGTAGGCTCCACCTCTGAGGGCAGGGCACAGACAAACAAAAAGTCAGCAGGAACCTCTGCAGACTTAAATGTCCCTGTCTCACTGACAGCTTTGAAGAGAGTAGTGATTCTCCCAGCACGCAGCTGGAGATCTGAGAACTGACAGACTCCCTCCTAAAGTGGGTCCCTCACCCCCAAGCAGCCTAACTGGGAGGCACCCCTCAGTAGGGACAGACTGACACCTCACTCGGCCCAGTACTCCTATGAGACAAAACTTCCAGAGGAACGATCAGACAGCTGAATTTGTGGTCTCATGAAAATCCGCTGTTCTGCAGCCACCGCTGCTGACACCCAGCCAAACAGGGTCTGGAGTGGACCTCTAGTAAACTCCAACAGACCTGCAGCTGAGGGTCCTGTCTGGTAGATGGAAAACTAACAAACAGAAAGGACATCCACATCAAAAACCCATCTGTACATCACCATCATCAAAGACCAAAAGTAGAAAAAACCACAAAGATGGGGAAAAAACAGAGCAGAAAAACTGGAAACTCTAAAAAGCACAGCACCTCTCCTCCTCCAAAGGAACATAGTTCCTCACCAGCAACGGAACAAAGCTGGACGGAGAATGACTTTGACGACTTAAGAGAAGAAGGCTTCAGACGATCAAACTACTCCCAGCTACGGGAGGAAATTCAAAACAATAGCAAAGAAGTTAAAAACTTTGAAAAAAAAATTAGACGAATGGATAACTAGAATAACCAATGGCGAGAAGGGCTTAAAGGAGCTGATGGAGCTGAAAGCCAAGTATCGAGAACTACCCGAAGACTGCAGAAGCCTCAGTAGCCGATGCGATCAACTGGAAGAAAGGGTATCGCTGATGGAAGATGAAATGAATGAAATGAAGTGAGAAGGGAAGTTTGGAGAAAAAAGAATAAAAAGAAATGAACAAAGCCTCCAAGAAATTTGGGACTATGTGAAAAGACCAAATCTACGTCTGATTGGTGTACCTGAAAATGACAGGGAGAATGGAACCAAGTTGGAAAACACTCTGCAAGATATTGTCCAGGAGAACTTCCCCAATCTAGCAAGGCAGGCCAACATTCAGATTCAGGAAATACAGAGAACGCCACAAAGATACTCCTCGAGAAGAGCAACTCCAAGACACATAATTGTCAGATTCACCAAAGTTGAAATGAAGGAAAAAATGTTAAGGGCAGCCAGAGAGAAAGCTTGGGTTACCCACAAACGGAAGCCCATCAGACTAACAGCTGATCTCTCGGCAGAAACTCTACAAGCCAGAAGAGAGTGGGGGCCGATATTCAACATTCTTAAAGAAAAGAATTTTCAACCCAGAATTTCATATCCAGCCAAACTAAGCTTCATAAGTGAAGGAGAAATAAAATACATTACAGACAAGCAAATGCTGAGTGATTTTGTCACCACCAGGCCTGCCCTAAAAGAGCTCCTGAAGGAAGCACTAAACATGTAAAGGAACAACTGGTACCAGCCACTGCAAAAACATGCCAAACTGTAAAGACCATCGAAGCTAGGAAGAAACTGCATCAACTAACGAGCAAAATAACCAACTAACATCATAATGACAGGATCAGATTCACACATAACAATATTAACTTTAAATGTAAATGGGCTAAATGTTCCAATTAAAAGACACAGACTGGCAAACTGGATAAGGAGTCAGGACCCATCAGTGTGCTGTATTCAGGAAACCCATCTCACGTGCAGAGACACACATAGACTCAAAATCAAGGGATGGAGGAAGATCTATCAAGCAAATGGAAAACAAAAAAAGGCAGAGGTTCAAACCTAGTCTCTGATAAAATAGACTTTAAACCAACAAAGATCAAAAGAGACAAAGAAGGCCATTACATAATGGTAAAGGGATCAATTCAACAAGAAGAGCTAACTATCCTAAATATATATGCACCCAACACAGGAGCACCCAGATTCATAAAGCAAGTCCTGAGTGACCTACAAAGAGCCTTAGACTCCCACACAATAATAAT
>NW_026662324.1:0-2441 GCF_009828535.3 Hylobates moloch | reverse complement strand
AGGCCATTACATAATGGTAAAGGGATCAATTCAACAAGAAGAGCTAACTATCCTAAATATATATGCACCCAACACAGGAGCACCCAGATTCATAAAGCAAGTCCTCAGTGACCTACAAAGGGACTTAAACTCCCACACAATAATAATGGGAGATTTTAACACCCCACTGTCAACATTAGACAGATCAACGAGACAGAAAGTTAACAAGGATATCCAGGAATTGAACTCAGCTCTACATAAAGTGGACCTAATAGACATCTACAGAACTCTCCACCCCAAGTCAACACAATATACATTTTTTTCAGCACCACACCACACCTATTCCAAAATTGACCATATAGTTGGAAGTAAAGCTCTCCTCAGCAAATGTAAAAGAACAGAAATTATAACAAACTGTCTCTCAGACCACAGTGCAATCAAACTAGAACTCAGGATTAAGAAACTCACTCAAAACCGCTCAACTACATGGAAACTGAACAACCTGCTCCTGAATGACTATTGGGTACATAATGAAATGAAGGCAGAAATAAAGATGTTCTTTGAAACCAACGAGAACAAAGACACAACCTACCAGAATCTCTGGGACACATTCAAAGCAGTGTGTAGAGGGAAATTTATAGCACTAAATGCCCACAAGAGAAAGCAGGAAAGATCCAAAATTGACACCCTAACATCACAATTAAAAGAACTAGAAAAGCAAGAGCAAACACATTCAAAAGCTAGCAGAAGGCTAGAAATAACTAAAATCAGAGCAGAACTGAAGGAAATAGAGACACAAAAAACCCTTCAAAAAATTAATGAATCCAGGAGCTGGTTTTTTGAAAAGATCAACAAAATTGATGGACCGCTAGCAAGACTAATAAAGAAGAAAAGAGAGAAGAATCAAATAGATGCAATAAAAAACGAAAAAGGGGATATCACCACCGATCCCACAGAAATACAATCTACCATCAGAGAATACTACAAACACCTCTATGCAAATAAGCTAGAAAATCTAGAAGAAATGGATAAATTCCTCGACAAATACACCCTCCCAAGACTAAACCAGGAAGAAGTTGAATCTCTGAATAGACCAATAACAAGGTCTGAAATTGTGGCAATAATCAATAGCTTACCAACCAAAAAGAGTCCAGGACCTGATGGATTCACAGCTGAATTCTACCAGAGGTACAAGGAGGAACTGGTACCATTCCTTCTGAAACTATTCCAATCGATAGAAAAAGAGGGAATCCTCCCTAACACATTTTATGAAGCCAGCATCATCCTGATACCAAAACCTGGCAGAGACATAACCAAAAAAGAGAATTTCAGACCAATATCCTTGATGAACATTGATGCAAAAATCCTCAATAAAATACTGGCAAACCGAATCCAGCAGCACATCAAAAAGCTTATCCACCATGATCAAGTGGGCTTCATCCCTGGGATGCAAGGCTGGTTCAACATACGCAAATCAATAAATGTAATCCAGCATATAAACAGAACCAAAGACAAAAACCACATGATTATCTCAATAGATGCAGAAAAGGCCTTTGACAAAATTCAACAACCCTTCATGCTAAAAACTCTCAATAAATTAGGTATTGATGGGACGTATCTCAAGATAATAAGAGCTATCTATGACAAACCCACAGCCAATATCATACTGAATGGGCAAAAACTGGAAGCATTCCCTCTGAAAACTGGCACAAGACAGGGATGCCCTCTCTCACCGCTCCTATTCAACATAGTCCTGGAAGTTCTGGCCAGAGCAATCAGGCAGGAGAAGGAAATAAAGGGTATTCAATTAGGAAAAGAGGAAGTCAAATTGTCCCTGTTTGCAGATGACATGATTGTATATCTAGAAAACCCCATTGTCTCAGCCCAAAATCTCCTTAAGCTGATTAGCAACTTCAGCAAAGTCTCAGGATACAAAATTAATGTACAAAAATCACAAGCATTCTTGTACACCAATAACAGACAAACAGAGAGCCAAATCATGAGTGAACTCCCATTCACAATTGCTTCAAAGAGAATAAAATACCTAGGAATCCAACTTACAAGGGATGTGAAGGACCTCTTCAAGGAGAACTACAAACCACTGCTCAATGAAATCAAAGAGGATACAAACAAATGGAAGAACATTCCATGCTCATGGGTTGGAAGAATCAATATCGTGAAAATGGCCATACTGCCCAAGGTAATTTATAGATTCAATGCCATCCCCATCAAGCTACCAATGACTTTCTTCACAGAATTGGAAAAAACTACTTTAAAGTTCATATGGAACCAAAAAAGAGCCCGCATCGCCAAGTCAATCCTAAGCCAAAAGAACAAAGCTGGAGGCATCACGCTACCTGACTTTAAACTATACTACAAGGCTACAGTAACCAAAACAGCATGGTACTGGTACCACAACAGAGACATAGATCAATGGAACAGAACAGAGCCCTCAGAAATGA
>NW_026662323.1:0-2441 GCF_009828535.3 Hylobates moloch | reverse complement strand
AGGCCATTACATAATGGTAAAGGGATCAATTCAACAAGAAGAGCTAACTATCCTAAATATATATGCACCCAACACAGGAGCACCCAGATTCATAAAGCAAGTCCTCAGTGACCTACAAAGGGACTTAA
Organism: Hylobates moloch; assembly: GCF_009828535.3. Taxonomy (NCBI): domain Eukaryota; kingdom Metazoa; phylum Chordata; class Mammalia; order Primates; family Hylobatidae; genus Hylobates; species Hylobates moloch. The sequence goes on along the minus strand of NW_026662323.1, from coordinate 2,313 downwards.
ACTCCCACACAATAATAATGGGAGATTTTAACACCCCACTGTCAACATTAGACAGATCAACGAGACAGAAAGTTAACAAGGATATCCAGGAATTGAACTCAGCTCTACATAAAGTGGACCTAATAGACATCTACAGAACTCTCCACCCCAAGTCAACAGAATATACATTTTTTTCAGCACCACACCACACCTATTCCAAAATTGACCATATAGTTGGAAGTAAAGCTCTCCTCAGCAAATGTAAAAGAACAGAAATTATAACAAACTGTCTCTCAGACCACAGTGCAATCAAACTAGAACTCAGGATTAAGAAACTCACTCAAAACCGCTCAACTACATGGAAACTGAACAACCTGCTCCTGAATGACTATTGGGTACATAATGAAATGAAGGCAGAAATAAAGATGTTCTTTGAAACCAACGAGAACAAAGACACAACCTACCAGAATCTCTGGGACACATTCAAAGCAGTGTGTAGAGGGAAATTTATAGCACTAAATGCCCACAAGAGAAAGCAGGAAAGATCCAAAATTGACACCCTAACATCACAATTAAAAGAACTAGAAAAGCAAGAGCAAACACATTCAAAAGCTAGCAGAAGGCTAGAAATAACTAAAATCAGAGCAGAACTGAAGGAAATAGAGACACAAAAAACCCTTCAAAAAATTAATGAATCCAGGAGCTGGTTTTTTGAAAAGATCAACAAAATTGATGGACCGCTAGCAAGACTAATAAAGAAGAAAAGAGAGAAGAATCAAATAGATGCAATAAAAAACGAAAAAGGGGATATCACCACCGATCCCACAGAAATACAATCTACCATCAGAGAATACTACAAACACCTCTATGCAAATAAGCTAGAAAATCTAGAAGAAATGGATAAATTCCTCGACAAATACACCCTCCCAAGACTAAACCAGGAAGAAGTTGAATCTCTGAATAGACCAATAACAAGGTCTGAAATTGTGGCAATAATCAATAGCTTACCAACCAAAAAGAGTCCAGGACCTGATGGATTCACAGCTGAATTCTACCAGAGGTACAAGGAGGAACTGGTACCATTCCTTCTGAAACTATTCCAATCGATAGAAAAAGAGGGAATCCTCCCTAACACATTTTATGAAGCCAGCATCATCCTGATACCAAAACCTGGCAGAGACATAACCAAAAAAGAGAATTTCAGACCAATATCCTTGATGAACATTGATGCAAAAATCCTCAATAAAATACTGGCAAACCGAATCCAGCAGCACATCAAAAAGCTTATCCACCATGATCAAGTGGGCTTCATCCCTGGGATGCAAGGCTGGTTCAACATACGCAAATCAATAAATGTAATCCAGCATATAAACAGAACCAAAGACAAAAACCACATGATTATCTCAATAGATGCAGAAAAGGCCTTTGACAAAATTCAACAACCCTTCATGCTAAAAACTCTCAATAAATTAGGTATTGATGGGACGTATCTCAAGATAATAAGAGCTATCTATGACAAACCCACAGCCAATATCATACTGAATGGGCAAAAACTGGAAGCATTCCCTCTGAAAACTGGCACAAGACAGGGATGCCCTCTCTCACCGCTCCTATTCAACATAGTCCTGGAAGTTCTGGCCAGAGCAATCAGGCAGGAGAAGGAAATAAAGGGTATTCAATTAGGAAAAGAGGAAGTCAAATTGTCCCTGTTTGCAGATGACATGATTGTATATCTAGAAAACCCCATTGTCTCAGCCCAAAATCTCCTTAAGCTGATTAGCAACTTCAGCAAAGTCTCAGGATACAAAATTAATGTACAAAAATCACAAGCATTCTTGTACACCAATAACAGACAAACAGAGAGCCAAATCATGAGTGAACTCCCATTCACAATTGCTTCAAAGAGAATAAAATACCTAGGAATCCAACTTACAAGGGACATGAAGGACCTCTTCAAGGAGAACTACAAACCACTGCTCAATGAAATCAAAGAGGATACAAACAAATGGAAGAACATTCCATGCTCATGGGTTGGAAGAATCAATATCGTGAAAATGGCCATACTGCCCAAGGTAATTTATAGATTCAATGCCATCCCCATCAAGCTACCAATGACTTTCTTCACAGAATTGGAAAAAACTACTTTAAAGTTCATATGGAACCAAAAAAGAGCCCGCATTGCCAAGTCAATCCTAAGCCAAAAGAACAAAGCTGGAGGCATCACGCTACCTGACTTTAAACTATACTACAAGGCTACAGTAACCAAAACAGCATGGTACTGGTACCACAACAGAGACATAGATCAATGGAACAGAACAGAGCCCTCAGAAATGA
>NW_026662322.1:0-2441 GCF_009828535.3 Hylobates moloch | reverse complement strand
GGCAGGAGAGTACAGGAAGAGAACAGAAATGCCCCTAAAGGTCACTCGTTTCAGGCTCTTTCCCTGATCTTCTCCAATGTCAGCAATGAGTAAAGTTTTTCAGGAAAGCATAAATATCAGCTATGCACTCACCAGACAAAACAAAAAAGAGGTGATGGAAATGTGGAAAGGGACACGGTCTGTGAGTGAAGGTGGGTGGAAGATAGAAGCAGGACTGTAGCAGGACTTTGGGCACCTAGATGTGAGTGGCAGCCCTCAGCACTCCACTTGCCTTCTGATATCCATGTTCATATTCTGAGGTCCGGAAGGAACAGTCTTCAACATATGAAATTTTAGGAACACAATTCAGCTCTCATAACGGCTCCCAACCTTTTCTAAGTCAAGTGTTCAGTGGTTCAAAACTCCTCACTCCCTTCAGGCACAGCCCTTTAGCAAATCGAGTTGCCTCCACTTTCAACACTCATCCCAAATACAACCACTTGCATAATCTTTACTAGAAGGTGATAGTTCAGGCCATGATGCTCTCTCCTGAAGGACTTTAAAATCCTCAGCTGCTCTTGGTAACATTCCTACCCCAGCACATCCCATATCCATTCTCCTCACCTCAGTCAGAGTGATCACTGAAAAGGAGGAATTAGATCATAACACATTTGTACTTCAAATGCTCTTAGGATTTTCTTCTGCACTTGTAATAAGATCCAAATTTCATGCCTCAGCTCTCTCACACCCACACATCTCCCTCTTTTTGAAGATGTGGAAGCTCTGAGAACGGAACAGAAAGCCAAATTTTCCTCAACTTAGTGTGTTCATTGCGTAAACCGACCATTCTGATAACACAGTTGTGTTTGAGAATTCAGCTTTGCTTTGACTTTTCTAAAAACTTTGGTTACACTAGTAGGATCTTCATCTTTACATTTTTATTTGATGTTGATGCTCTTTAGTATATGTATATTTCCCAATTATTTGACCGTATTTATATTCTTTCCATTTATCCTAGCAAAGGCTGATTATAATAGAAAACATTTCTTCAGCATTTACTATATGATATTCGATCTTCAGAACCATCATATTAGGGAGGTGTGATTATTATTATTATCTTAATTTTGTAGATGAGGTGATTTAGGTGTGTGCCTAGGTTCATATAAAGGTAGTAAGTGGAATGGAAGCCTGTCAGTTCTCAGAGCTGAGTTCTTGCCTACTGTGCTCCAGTGGTTACTTGCTCTTCATTCATTCATTTCTCTACAAGAAAGTGAAAGGAAATGAGATTCAGAGAACAAAACCAAGTTTCTCTTAGAATATTCTCAAGGTTAAATTTTCCTGAGACATTAACAGCTAAGGTGACTAAAAATATATTTTCCTGAGTAAACATGTTTGCTTGAAATCATAATCCCATTTAAACATATTCTAGTGTTCTGCTTTGCCCCTTGCATTTATATAAAAACACTCAGAGGAATTAATTCCTTTTTTTTCTAATTACAAAACCCTGTCAATGTAGATCCTGTATGTACTTCCTTAATCCATGCTACATACATTTTTCTTGGGTGGCATATTAGTGTTGACAAAATTTGTGTATGCCCTTTTAAATTGACTAAATTTGATCCTTCGAATCACAATGGATCAAAAATTCTAGAAATCCAAGAGAGAGCCTGGTCAGAGAGTTGTCTAAGAAAGGAAAACCTGTATACCACTTACACAGCTTTCAGTCTTCTGCATGAAGATGTCGCCTGTGTCCTGGCCCCAGAGCTGGTGTTCCACCCTCGGTGATTGGGGCCATAGAAGGCATTTGTCATCAGCCTAAGGTCAAGTGTCTGTAGCCTCATCACACCACTGTTATCACAATGTCAGAGTGTATTCTTCACCTTTCAGTTAAACATCCTATCCATTCATAGAGAAGTACAATCACAACTTATAAGAAATACAAAGCAATGTATGTCACCGTCATATTTTTCTGATCGTGTACAAAGTCGGTAAGCTGATAGGGATTTCATTAAAGTGATTAATCAATGACTCACTTATTAAACAGATAAACCTGTACCTATCTCTTACAGAAGATGTTGTCTCTTCTGCTTAAGAACCACAAATTATTATTGTATCTCATTGATTTTGAAGTCTACATGTATGCATATTTATCAGCAGAGTCTTTCACCACGATCTTGCTCCTGCTCATTTCTCTTATCGAACAGGGCATTTGTATGAGAGTTCTACTGGAAAATCATTAGGCTTCCACAGTACAACCCAAATTTTGTTCCTTTGGATGTATTTCTCTTTAGTAATCTTATAACGTTTGTAAAAGGCATCCATTTTTCTTCAGTAAATAATGTAAAAAAATGTGAGTGCATAGCTGATATTTATGCTTTCCTGAAAAACTTTACTCATTGCTGACATTGGAGAAGATCAGGGAAAGAGCCTGAAATGAGTGACCTTTAGGGGCATTTCTGTTC
>NW_026662321.1:0-2441 GCF_009828535.3 Hylobates moloch | reverse complement strand
AGAGAGACAAAGATACACAAAGACAGAAAGACAGAGAGAGAGAGAGAGAAAGACAGAGATGGACAGAGACCGAGAGAAACAGAAAGAGAGAGAAACAGGGAGACAGGAAGGGAGAGAGACAGACAGAGTGAGAGACAGACAGACAGGATGACAGACAGGCAGAGAAAGAGAGTAAGATGGAAGGCAGCCACACACAGAGGGGGAGAGAGAGAGAGAGAGGGAGAGAGACAGACAGAGTGAGAGACAGACAGACAGGATGACAGACAGGCAGAGAAAGAGAGTAAGATGGAAGGCAGACACACACAGAGGGAGAGAGAGAGGGAGAGAGACAGAGACAGACAGAGAGACAGAGAGAAAGGAAGAGACAGACAGAGAAAAAGAGACAGAGAGAGAAAGACAGAGAGAGACAGACAGAGAGAGAGAGAGAGAGAGAGAGAAACAGACAGACAGGGAGGGAGAGAGAGAGAGACAGACAGACAGAGAGACAGGCAGAGAAAGACAGTAAGACACAAGACAGACACAGAGAGAGAGAGACAGGCAGAGACAGAGAGAAAGAGACAGAGAGAGAAAGAGATGGGCAGAGAGAGAGAGAGAGACAAATAGACAGAGAGGGAGAGAGACAGACCGACAGACAAACAGACAGGCAGAGAGAGGGAGTAAGACGGAAGACAGACACAGTGAGAGAGACAGGCAGAGAGAGAGAGAGGGAGAAACAGACAGGCAGAGAGAGAGAGAGAGAGGGAGAGAGAGAGAGAGAGAGAGAAGACAGAGAAAGAGAAAGACAGAGACAGAGACAGACAGAGACACAGAGAGAGGGGGAGGAAGGGCGTGCTCCAGAAATAATTACACATATTTTATAACGCTTTTGATCCCATACACCGTGGCCGGGGGTATACTTTGAAAACAACAACAAGAACAACAGCAACAACAACGACGACGACGACGACGACGACCACTACAACAACAGCAACAGCAACAAGAGCAGCGGCAGCATTCGCTTACGGATTTCTAGAAAATTAGATGTTATGAAGTATAGTAAACATCAACCGGCTCTCACTGCACGTGGAGAGATGCAGAAAAGCGTTAGTTAACAACAGGAGAAAACAGCAGCTCACATGTCTTGGGGAAAACATACGTCTTCCTGAAAACTGGGGATTGCTAGTTCACCTGAAAAGAAATACATACGAAAAAGGAAAACCAAGAACAAAGCCAAACAAGCCAACAAACACGGGCCAAGGCACCGTCCCTGGAAATCTTTTTTTTTTTTCTTTTTTTTGTACTTTAAGTTTTAGGGTACATGTGCACGATGTGCGGGTTTCTTACATATGTATCCGTGTGCCATGTTGGTGTGCTGCACCTATTAACTCGTCATTTAGCATTAGGTGTATCTCCTAATGCTATCCGTCCCCCCTCCCCCCACCGTCCCTGGAAATCTTAAGTGAGCAAAGTATTAGTTTTCAGAAAGCGTTTCTATTTCGGGCAAATACTGAGAAGGCCCAGACTAGAGCTGTGAGGGAGGGAGGGAGGGAGGGAGGGAGGGAGGGAGGAGAAACTAAAACATCATGATAAAAGGTGATTGAGACCCAGCCAGGGTGAAGCTTTCCCAGGGAGGGAGGCCTGAGGAGGGGAGCGGGGGAAAACCCCACAACTGCAGACCCGCCCGCTTGCCCACGCGGGTCAGGGGCTACGCCATCGGCCCAAGCTGCCTCTGGGGAAGTGGGACCGTGCCGCCCCCATCTTCAAAAACGGTGGCCACTGAGTGAGGCCTGACGCCCACCGATGCAAATGTCAGCCTGGCAAGCATGAGATCGCCGGCAAGGGGTGGGGGAAGGGGAGAGAAGACCGAGGCACACCGGGGTGGATCCAGAAGGTTTCCAAGCAGGGTGTTGGGAGGCGGGGTGGTAGGGGTTTTGGGGGCAACCCACCTAACTGACTCACTAAATGAAGGTAAGGGGACGTGGGTAGTGGGGGGAGCCGGGGGGGGGGGGGGGCGACCCGAAAATTAAACTAAAGCCCAAGTCGAAGAGTCTACGCGCACGAAAGAAACCAAAACACAAAGAAAACTAAAGCGCCGATCAAAGAACAATAGGGCCCCCGCCAGGGCGGAGGTTCCCTAGGCAACGAGGGAGAGAGGGAGGGGCCTCCAGAAGGGAGAGAGAGAGAGAAACCAGTTGCCCCAGGCTCGGTGAAGTCGGCGAGACCTCCCTCCGCGTCACGTCGACTTTCCATAACAGTGGCCGCTAGGTGATGCCCGAAGACAACCGATGCCTGCAAGTGTCAGTCAGCACGGAAGAGAATTTATTTATTTATTTATTTATTTATTTATTTATTTATTTATTTATTATTTATTTATTTATTTATTTATTTATTTATTTATTTATTTATTTATTTATTTATTTAGAGACAGAGTCTCACTCACTCTGCAGCCTGGGCTGTAGTGC
>NW_026662320.1:0-2441 GCF_009828535.3 Hylobates moloch | reverse complement strand
ACAACATGCAGTGGGGCCTCTTATCATGTGGCAAAGTTGAATGTTTATCCTCTCTGAGAAGTGACAAATGATAATAGGGACAATATACAGGTGTATGTACCCTTTTCTATGCCTCAATTAGCCATATGCAAGGAAAAACTAAAACAGTTTTCAGAGGTGCCAGGAAAATTCATAGACAAATTTAAGAGGCTAACCTTGATGTATGATCTGACCAGGCAAGACTTGCATATATTTATGTTTACCTGCTGCATGGTAGAAAAGCAGTGTGTTATTCTCTTTGAAGCAATTGTGAATGGGAGTTCACTCATGATTTGGCTCTCTGTCTGTTATTGGTGTATAAGAATGCTTGTGATATTTGCCCATTGATTTTGTATCCTGAGACTTTGCTGAAGTTGCTTAGCAGCTTAAGGAGATTTTCGGCTGAGACAATGGGGTTTTCTAGATATACAATCATGTCATCTGCAAACAGGGACAATTTGACTTCCTCTTTTCCTAATTGAATACCCTTTATTTCCTTCCCCTGCCTGATTGCCCTGGCCAGAACTTCCAACACTATGTTGAATAGGAGTGGTGAGAGAGGGCGTCCCTGTCTTGTGCCAGTTTTCAAAGGGAATGCTTCCAGTTTTTGCCCATTCAGTACGATATTGGCTGTGGGTTTGTCATAGATAGCTCTTATTATTTTGAGATACATCCCATCAATACCTAATTTATTGAGAGTTTTTAGCATGAAGCGTTGTTGAATTTTGTCAAAGGCCTTTTCTGTATCTATTGAGATAATCATGTGGTTTTTGTCTTTGGTTCTGTTTATATGCTGGATTGTGTTTATTGATTTGCATACGTTGAGCCAGCCTTGCATCCAAGGGAGGAAGCCCACTTGATCATGGTGGATAAGCTTTTTGATGTGCTGTTGGATTCAGTTTGCTAGTATTTTATTGAGGATTTTTGCACGATGTTCATCAGGGATATTGGTCTAAAATTTTTTTTTGTTGTGTCTCTGCCAGGCTTTGGTATCAGGATAATGCTGGCTTCATAAAATGAGTTAGGGAGGGTTCCCTCTTTTTCTATTGATTGGAATAGTTTCAGAAGGAATGGTGCCAGCTCCTCCTTGTACCTCTGGTAGAATTCGGCTGTGAATCCATCTGGTCCTGGACTTTTTTTGGTTGATAAAATACCTAGGAATCCAACTTACAAGGGATGTGAAGGACCTCTTCGAGGAGAACTACAAATCACTGCTCAATAAAATAAAAGAGGATACAAACAAATGGAAGAACATTCCATGCTCATGGGTAGGAAGAATCAATATTGTGCAAATGGCCATACTGCCCAAGGTAATTTACAGATTCAATGCCATCTCCATCAAGCTACCAATGACTTTCTTCACAGAATTGGAGAAAACTACTTTAAAGTTCATATGGAACCAAAAAAGAGCCCACATTGCCAAGTCAATCCTAAGCCAAAAGAATACAGCTGGAGGCATCACACTACCTGACTTCAAACTATACTACAAGGCTACAGTAACCAAAACAGAATGATACTGGTACCAAAACAGTGATATAGACCAATGGAACAGAACAGAGCCATCAGAAATAATGCCGCATATCTACAACTATATGATCTTTGACAAACTTGACAAAAAAGAAATGGGGAGAGGATTCCCTATTTAATAAATGGTGCTGGGAAAACTGGCTAGCCATGTGTAGAAAGCTGAAAGTGGATCCCTTCCTTACACCTTAAACAAAAATTAATCCAATATGGATTAAAGACTTAAATGTTAGACCTAAAACCATAAAAACCCTAGAAGAAAACCTAGGCAATACCATTCAGGACATAGGCATGGGCAAGGACTTCATGTCTAAAACACCAAAAGCAATGGCAACAAAAGCCAAAATTGACAAATGGGATCTCATTAAACTAAAGGGCTTCTGCACAGCAAAAGAAACTACCATCAGAGTGAACAGGCAACCTACAGAATGGGAGAAAATTTTTGCAATCTACTCATCAGACAAAGGGCTAATATCCAGAATCTACAATGAACTCAAACAAATTTGCAAGAAAAAAACAAACGACCTTATCAAAAAGTGGGCAAAGGATATGAACAGACACTTCTCAAAAGAAGACATTTATGCAGCCAACAGACACATGAAAAAATGCTCATCATCACTGGCCATCAGAGAAATGCAAATAAAAACCACAGTGAGATACCATCTCACACCAGTTAGAATGGTGATCATGAAAAAGTCAGGAAACAAGAGGTGCTGGAGAGGATGTGGAGAAATAGGAACACTTTTACACTGTTGGTGGGACTGTAAACTAGTTCAACAATTGTAGAAGTCAGTGTGTGATTCCTCAGGGATCTAGAACTAGAAATACCATTTGAACCAGCCATCCCATTACTGGGTATATACCCTAAGGATTATAAATCATGCAGCTATAAAGACACA
>NW_026662319.1:0-2442 GCF_009828535.3 Hylobates moloch | reverse complement strand
TATGTTTATTACGGCACTATTCACAATAGCAAAGACTTGGAACCAACGCAAATGTCCAACAATGATAGACTGGATTAAGAAAATGTGACACATATACACCATGGAATACTATGCAGCCATAAAAAAAGGATGAGTTCATGTCCTTTGTAGGGACATGGATGAAGTTGGAAACCATCATTCTCAGCAAACTATCACAAGGACAAAAAACCAAACACCGCATGTTCTCACTCATAGGTGGGAATTGAACAATGAGAACACATGGACACAGGAAGGGGAACATCACACACCAGGGCCTGTTGTGGGGTGGGGGGAGCGGGGAGGGATAGCATTAGGAGATATACCTAATGTTAAATGACGAGTTAATGGGTGCAGCACACCAACATGGTACATGTATACATATGTAACTAACTTGCATGTTGTGCACATGTACCCTAAAACTTAAAAGTATAATTAAAAAAAGATAAAAAAAAAAAGCTTGTTCCCTAGTGAATCATAACAGGAATCGTCCATTCTACAGCACTGACAATACATTTTCCATAAAATTCTGATAATCATCTTCAACAAAAAGATATTGTACATGGCCAGTGGCACAAGTCAAGTTATTTCACATCCCAGGTTATTACTGAGTGCCCAGAAAGTCTTTACATTATTTATATTTTCTGTAAAATAATATTTAGTTCCCAGTAGGAGGTAACTTTGCATTAAATGATGTAACAGCACTTTGGAATATATATCCTATTAGTGTGTATCATATCAGTACATTATCCCTAATACAAAAATCTCATCTGTTAGTTTAATGGAAAGCTTTACTTTCTCCTCACTTATAACATACAGAAAGACATGTTGAACAAGTTAGTTATGTCAATACATGTCTGTTAAGCTGAATTCCAAAAGGACTGGAAGAATTTCTTAAAATGCTCTGCTTACACTGCTGCTGCATTAACATCGCTGACCATATTAAAAACATACATGGACAGTTCTGTATTTGTAACATTTTGTATGATTTAAATGACAAGGTACCATAAAAGGGAGCCAAAATAGGTGTTTTGATGTTTCAGAAGTGATTCTCTGGGGCAGAGTGAGAGTGATTGTCCAGTTAATTTGAAAGTGATTGCCCTTTAAACCTGGGTTGGGAGATCATCATCATCCAGAATAGAGTGAATTTTTTTGTGTAGTTGTTCTTCAAACCTTGAGGTGCCAAGGAATCTTGCTGGTGTGAAGACTGATTCATAAAAGCAGAAATCGCTCCGAGATGTGGTGAACTTGACCTCGTGATTTGACCTTTCAGTCAAACAGCCCACCATACAACAAACAGCTGTCCCAATAACACAGCACTTTGGCTCTCCCTTTACTACTCAATGAAAGGTCATAGAGAGAACTTCTTACCTAGTTCCAAGGTTTGTTCCTCGGTTCCTGCTTCATCCCTGCCTTCACTCAGCTTCAAACATTTGGTCTCCACTTTGTCTTCTGCTTCCCGTCCTGCACCTGCACTTTGGGAGATTTGGACACTTAGATTTTTGGCACCTTGTCTTAGATATGGTTTGAACTCACTCTGGTACCCATGAATCTGGCTACCCCTCCACTCAAACTCTGGTGTCCAGGAGTTCTCTGCCTGACTAGTGTATCCATCAGACTCAACCCTGCCCAGACAGAGCAGAACAAACAGTCTGGCCTTTATCCTGTGAAGGTACTTTATCAGTCAATCAGGAGAGGCTTGGGGATACTTCTGTGACCAACAGCTCCAAACTCTTCTGCAGTCTAAAGCAAAGGTTTATGTTTGGCTTATTCTATGGACCCACCATGAGCCAGCTGTGACTCTGCTCCAAATCACCCTCACTTACAGGCTCCTCTTTTTGGAACTTCACTGGTCACATAACATGAGGAAGAAAGCATATTGTATTGCAAACCAGTTCTTAAAGACTTGCCCAGAAGCAAATTGCATTGCAAACCAGTTCTTAAAGACTTGCCCAGAAGTGATACATTTCCAGTCACAATTAATTGGCCAATGCATCACATAGGCATGCTTCATGTCAGGAGGCACAAAAGATCCCACCTAAAGACAGGAGAACCAAAGATATTGCTGAATAATATTAACTTCTACTGTTACCAGAAAGGGGTCCTGATCTAGACCCCAAGAGAGGGTTCTTGGATCTTGTGCAAGAAAGGATTCGGGGTGAATCCATAGAGTAAAGTGAAAGCAAGTTTATTAGAGAAATAAAGAAACAAAAGAATGCTTACTTCTTAGGCAGAGCAGCCCTGAGGGTTGCTGGTTGGCTATTTTTATGGTTATTTCTTGATTGTATGCTAAACAAGGAGTGGATTATTCATGAGTTTTCCAGGAAAGGGGTGGGGAATTCCTGGAACTAAGAGTTCCTCCCCTTTTTAGACTACATAAGGTAACTTCCAAGCATTGCTATGGCATTTGTGAACTGTAATGGTGCT
>NW_026662318.1:0-2442 GCF_009828535.3 Hylobates moloch | reverse complement strand
TTCTCAGGGCTATTCCTTGCTGAGAAAAAGAATTCAGTGATATTTCTCCTATTTGCTTTTGAAAGAAGAGAAATATGGCTCTGTTCCACTTGACTCTCAGGCAGCCAGACCTAATGGATATCTCCCTTGTTCCCTGAACATCACTGTTATCCTGTTCTTTTTTCCAGGTGCCCAGATTTCATATTGTTTAAACAATTTGTGCAGTTAATGCAATCATCACAGGGTCCTGAGGTGACATGCATCCTCAGTTTATGAAGATGATGGGATTAAGAGCTTAAAGTAATGACAGGCATAGGAAATCACAAGAGTATTGATTGGGGAAGTGATAAATGTCCATGAAATCTTCACAATTTATGTTCAGAGATTGCAGTAAAGACAGATGTAAGAAATTATAAAAGTATTAATTTGGGGAACTAATAAGTGTGCATGAAATCTTCACAACTTATGTTCCTCTGCCATGGCTTCAGCCAGTCCCTGCATTCGGGGTCCCTGACTTCCTGCAACACCCCCCCATCCCAGGTTCAAGCAATTTTCCTCCCTCAGCCTCCCAAGTATCTGGGGTTACAGGTGCCTCCACCATACCCAGCCAATTTTTGTATTCTTAGTAGAGATGAGGTTTCACCATGTTGGCCAAGCGGGTCTTGAACTCCTGACCTCAGGTAATCTGCCCGCATCCACCTCCCAAGGTGCTGGGATTAAAGTCATAAGCCACTGTGCCTAGCCAATAGGGAGTTTTTAAAACAACACTTTGCATCACTTCTAGGCCTTTTACCTAAGATCAAGTGTAAAAATGAATTTGAATTTCTTTAATAGATACAGGGCTATTCAGGTTATCTATTTCTTCTTGGGTAAACTTTGGTAATTTGTCTTTCAAGGAATTTGTCAATTTTATCCATGGTGTTGAATTTAATTGGCATAAAAGTATTCCTAATGTTATTTTACTATCCCTTTATATCTGTAGAATCTTCAGTGATGTCACCTCTCTCAAATCTTCTACTGGTAATTTTCTCTCTCTTTTTTCCCTGATCAATCTGGCTGAAAATGTATCAATGTTATTGATTTTCCCAAAGAACAAGCTTTGGGATTCATTGATTGTCCTCTAACCTATTTTCTTTCACTGATTCACACTTTGATCTTTATTATTCCTTTTTTCTGCTTATTTTGGATTTAATTTGCTTTTTTTTCCCATCTTTAAGTGAAAACTGAAGTGACTGATTTGAGACTTCTCTTCTTTTCTAATATAATATTTAATGACATAAACCTTCCTCTACGTACTGTTTTAGTGACAGCCCATATATTCTATGCTGTTTTCTATTTTCATTCACTTTGAATTGGTTTCTAATTTCCCTTTAGATTTCTCCTTTGACCTATGGGTTATTTAGAAGTATATTAGATGTCAGATATTTGGGGATTTTCAAGGATCTTTCTGTCACTGATTTCTAATTTAATTCTAATTTGTCATATGCAGTATGTTCCACAGAGAACATACTGTGTATGATGTATACTTTTGAATTTATTGAGACTTTTAACAATGGGCCACAATGTGGTCTAGATTCATAAATGTTCCATGTGCACTTGGGAAAAATCTGTATTCTGCTATTGTAGAGCAAAGTGTTCTACAAATATAAAGTCAAGTTATCTGATAGTGTTGTTCAAATCTACTATATTCTTGTTTGTTTGTTTGTTTGTTTTTGAGATGGAGTCTCATTCTCTAGCCCAGCTTAGAGTGCAGTGGCACAATCTCAGCTCCCTGCAACCTCTGCCTCCTGGGTTCAAGTAATTCTTCCTGCCTCAGCCTCCCAAGTAGCTGGGATTACAGGCGCTTGCCACATGCCTGGCTAATTTTTGTATTTTTAGTAGAGACGGGGTTTTGCCATGTTGGCCAGGCTGGTCTCGAACTCCTGACCTCAGGTAATCTGCCCACCTCGGCCTCCCAAAGTGCTGGGATTACAGGCATGAGCCATTGTACCCAGCCAAATCTACTGCATTCTTACTGATTTTCTGCCCACTTGTTCTATTAATTATTGAGAGAGGGCTATTAAAATATCTGATAGTTGTGCATTTTTCCAGTTCTCTTTGATGTTTTATTAGTTTTTCTTTTATTCGTTTTGAAGCCTTATTAGGTACAAAAACATTTATGATTGTTATATCTCCTTCACTGACCACATTGTCAGTGTGAAATAACCTTTAATTCCTAGAAATAATTCTTTGCTCTGAAATCTATTTTGATATTAATATAGCCACTCTAAATTTCTTTTGACTAGTGTTAGCATGGTATATCTATTTCCATCTTTATACTTTTAACCTATTTGTGTCTTTATATTTATAGTGCCTTTCTTACAGGCAGAATATAGTTGGGTCTTAGTTTTTCAATGTAATCTGACACTCTCTGCCTTTTAGTTGGGGTATTTAGACTATTTACATTTAATGTGATTACTGATA
>NW_026662317.1:0-2442 GCF_009828535.3 Hylobates moloch | reverse complement strand
CAGTTTCAAGATCTAAATGGTGAGTGAAAAAGAATTCTAACAACCTGCGGCATGATAATGCAAATAGCTCACATGTGCAGTGCTCTTGCTGTACCAGCCCATGTTTAGAAGCATTTTAGATATTTTTGCGCATTAAACTATCATCAGAAATAACTCTTTCAGGTAAGTTTAATTATTCCCCATGTCGCAGACAAGGTGACTGAATGGAAAAATATTCAGGGATATCGGGGAATCTGCCCCGATATTCACGTAGGTTCTTTTCTATTTTCCCTAAGCGTCTGCCAGCTTGAGAAATAAAGGGACAGAGTACAAAAGAGAGAAATTTTAAAGCTGGTCATCCAGGGGAGACATCACATGTTGGTAGGTTCCGTGATGCTCCACAAGCCGCAAAAACCAGCAAGTTTTTATTAGAGATTTTCAAAGGGGGTGGGGACTGTGCGAATAGGTGTGGGTGACAGACATCAAGTACTTAACAGGGTAATAGAATATCACAAGGCAAGTGGAGGCAGGGCAAGATCACAGGACCACAGGACCCAGGTGAAATTAAAATTGCTAATGAAGTTTCGGGCACCATTGTCATTGATAACATCTTATCAGGAGACAGAGTTTTGAGATCAACCGGTCTGACCAAAATTTATTAGGCGGGAATTTCCTCTTCCTAATAAGCCTGGGAGCGCTATGGGAGATTGGAGTCTATTTCATCTCTGCAGCCTGGACCATAAGAGATGGCTACGCCCAGGGTGGCCAGTTTAGACATCTACCTGCAGGCACACGTTCTCTTTCTCAGGGATGTTCCGTGCTGGGAAAAAGAATTCAGTGATATTTCTCCCATTTGCTTTTGAAAGAAGAGAAATATGGCTCTGATCTGCCCGGCTCACTGGCGGTCAGAGTTTAAGGTTACCTCTCTTGTTTCCTAAACATTGCTGTTATCTTGTTCTTTTTCCAAGGTGCCCAGATTTCATATTGTTTAAACACACATGCTCTACAATTTGTGCAGTTAATGCAATTATCACACGGTCCTGAGGCGACATACATCCTCCTTGGATGACAGGATTAAGAGATTAAAGTAAAGACAGGCATAGGAAATCACAAGGGTATTGACTGGGGAAGTGATAAGTGTCCATGAAATCTTCACAACTTAGTTTAGAGATTGCAGTAAAGACAGGCATAAGAAATTATAAAAGTATTAATTTGGGGAACTAATAAATGTCCATAAAATCTTCACAATCCACGTTCTTCTGCCATGGCTTTAGCCGGTCCCTCCGTTTGGGGTCCGTGACTTCCCGCAACACCCGGACTTATCCAAGGTCACCCAGATAGGGAGTGGGTGAGCTAAGGTGTGCTCTGACCTCCTCTCTTCTTCCCTGGCACAGACAGTCCCGTTGTTCATTGATTAAACAACTCTCATTGAGCACCTGCCATGGGCCGAGCACTGTGCCTGGTACTGGGAACATAGTGGTGGACTAGACACAACTCCCAGGAGCAAACACTGAAGTAAACAACAAACAGCAAGATTATTGCAGAGAATTACAAGTTGCTAAGACACGCTGCTGCTATAAAAGATGGGCATGCATAGGGCTATTGGGGGTGGGTTCTAGTTGGAAGGAGGAGGATGGAGCAAACCTCCCCAGGAAGAGCTGAGCCCAGCCTTGAGGCTCCTGTCAGTGTGAGGGTGTGATTAGAGTCTGTCTCAGTTTCTTTCTATGCAGTCCCTAAAATCTTTGGAATGTCTGAAATGAGAAGTGTCTTTTCCATGTAGGCGCTGATCCTCACATACACTAGAGAACAGGACTTTTGCTGTGCCCATGGCCAGGGAAAGGGGAACAATATCTCTCTACCTCATGGGTCCCAGAGCACCTTGTCCTGCTGGGACATTCACCCTCACCCCCACAAGGTACAGATGGCAACCAGGGTGCCGCACACCACCCACTGGTGTGCGCAAAGGATGCTAAGTCCTGTAGGGGCCATGGGCCTGAATAATGTTTCCTACTCACAGAGTCTTTCTGATTTTCTCACTCACTAGCCCTGTGCCTCAGTTTCCCTCACTGTGGCACAAAATCAACATCCCATTCCGCAGGCTAGGTGATCCAGAGAAGTCACCACAGCCCATTAAATGACTATAGCATGTGAAAATGGGAAGTGAGAGTCCCTCCCTGCTCTGGGTCTTTTGCCCCAGGACAGATGTTCATCAGGCCAGCTACCTGGGGAGGGCCACATCTCCTGCCTTGGGAACACTGTTTCCAAATTGAGGTCACTACAGTTAAGGACTCCCAATGCATTGGGGGAGGCACAGGGGTGGGAGGGGGTAAAGCAACACCGCATTACAAGAGCCTTGGATCGACCCTGGAGAGCGAGAATCAAATTAGACTCCTGTCTGAAGCTGACCACTCTGAATAATTAGGATTTGGGGATAAGACAAGGCTCTTGGTTCAGGAAACAAGA
>NW_026662316.1:0-2443 GCF_009828535.3 Hylobates moloch | reverse complement strand
GGCCTCCCAAAGTGCTGGGATTACAAGCGTGAGCCACCGCGCCCGGCCCAGAGCCATCTTTCTTTACCCATATTGCAGATGTCAGCCCCCAGGATTATATCTTCCAAGCAGATGAGAAGAGTCTTGTGGGGAATATGGCCAACCCAAAAGAAGAGACTTGAAGATACTAGCATTGTATAAAATCCTCAGCAGTATTATTGTCATAGACGTGAATTTATTTGATAGGTCCCAGCAAACTAAAACAAAGATTTAATTTAAAGAAAATGGTGGCCGGGCGCGGTGGCTCACGTTTGTAATCCCAGCACTTTGGGAGGCCGAGGCGGGCGGATCACGAGGTCAGGAGATCGAGACCACGGTGAAACCCCATCCCTACTAAAAATAGAAAACATTAGCCGGCGTGGTGGGGGGCGCCTGTAGTTCCAGCTACTCGGAGAGGCTGAGGCAGGAGAATGGCGTGAACCCGGGAGGCGGAGCTTGCAGTGAGCCGAGATTGCGCCACTGCACTCCAGCCTGGGTGACAGAGCGAGACTCTGTCTTAAAAAAAAGAAAAAAATTTAAAAAATGAAGAAAATGGTTTTAGGATAAGTACACTAATCAAAAAGAGTCTTCCTTTATCTGTGAAAGACTGTCTCTTTTCTTCTAAGTGCGCATCTGAGAAGGGTCACTATATGTAGTGCTGAGGGAGAGGGGACTCTTGACTAGCAACACTTGTCAGTCACATCAGTGCTGGCGATCAGTGACAGGTGTCATCACCTGTGCACCATCATGTTCATTTAGGACAAGAAAAGGAAGTACCTCCAACATGGTGACTAGTAATTTATGAAACTGGTTACCACAGAAAGGGCATAGGCCAAAAATTTAAGTTCCAAAAGGATATATGTGAAATGATGAGTGATAGATCCATAGTGCCTTGCAGTTAGTTCTCATTCAATAAACATTTGCGGAGTGAATAAATGAATATTTTGCTACTTGTTTTTCCCCTTTAGTGCATATTTCTAGATTGCCTTTTAATTATTTCCTTTCCCAGGAACCAGCTTTGCTTACATTGTAACTACCTCCTGCTGGAGAATTCTGCATTTTATTTTAACTGCTTTATCTTAGTAGTTGGACAAACTTTTATGCCTTTATTATGTATACTGTTCTGACTAATGTACCTTTCACTTCTATGAATCTTGCAGAGAATTTCTTCACAGTACCCTACCTCTAGTGGAATATGCACAATGGGGCTGTATTGTCCATGTCGTGAGCCATTTATTACCCAACAGAATAACCAGCTGTGAGAAGAAAACATAACCCTAAATCTTGTCATCCTCCCCTTTCATGCAGCCCAGCTCTATTTTGCTTTCACTTGGGCCTGACGCTTTAAACATGTTTAACTTAGCCTGTCTTGCTGACTCTTGGATTTTCTTGAGAGAGTTGCATACGTAGGTCTTTCTTTTAAGAAATTTCAGCGAAGAAGAAAAGGAAAACCTCTGATAATTCCAGCATTCAGAAATAACCATGTTAATATTTTGGTATCTTTCCTTCCAGTCTTCTCTGTGTACAAGCATGTTTGTATATAATATGTTTTTAAAAACATGTACTAAAGTCAAAAGTACAAAATTATAAAATATACTTTCTATGGATTTGCCTTCTTCCAAAAAAGCAAGAACATGTATTAAAATTGCAAATTGTATATTTTAGGTACAGTTAGTGTTCATGGATTTCTGGTATTTGAACATGGGCTTTAATTTTAGTTTTTAAATTTATAACTGAATATATGCATATTCAGTTGGCCAAAGCCTGAATATCTAATTTTATGTTATGTTAGTCACCATTCTTTGCACCTCTAGTTGATGTCCTTCTTTGTCCTAACCATATTGTTGTGATCTCTCTGCTTTTTAACACTGTCAGCATTTTGATTTACCTGTCTTCACTGTTTTACAAAATAATGATTTATGCAAATTAATAGACCAAATTTGCCTCAACTCTGGCACAGATGCTTGCACAACTGGCCTATTGGCTGGTATAGGATCATTCTAAGTGTTTATTCCCTTAGCTCATTGTTTTGACTTGTGGCACTCTTCACATTTTGGTAGGGCAATTTTTTGGTAAGTTCTGTTTAGTGCATTGCAGAATGTTTAGCGTCTCTGACCTTGTATACTACATGTTTTTAGCACCCATCAGTCAATGTGACAACCAAATAAGGCTCCCCACACATTTCCACATTTAGTGTGTGGGGGGTGGGAGGGAGGACCATGGCTGGGTAACTGATGCATTGAAGTCCAAATTTCATGTAAAGGTGGCTTAGAAGTGAAAATGTGTAATGATCAAAGTGCTGGTTTTGAAATGTAAGAAATTTGAAGACCACAATTGCAATAACATTATGTGTAGTTTGGGGTCTAAAGTTTTTCAAAGTATCATTGTCATGAATCTGTTCTTTTTTTTTTTTTTTTTTTTTTTT
>NW_026662315.1:0-2443 GCF_009828535.3 Hylobates moloch | reverse complement strand
GGCCTCCCAAAGTGCTGGGATTACAAGCGTGAGCCACCGCGCCCGGCCCAGAGCCATCTTTCTTTACCCATATTGCAGATGTCAGCCCCCAGGATTATATCTTCCAAGCAGATGAGAAGAGTCTTGTGGGGAATATGGCCAACCCAAAAGAAGAGACTTGAAGATACTAGCATTGTATGAAATCCTCAGCAGTATTATTGTCATAGACGTGAATTTATTTGATAGGTCCCAGCAAACTAAAACAAAGATTTAATTTAAAGAAAATGGTGGCCGGGCGCGGTGGCTCACGTTTGTAATCCCAGCACTTTGGGAGGCCGAGGCGGGCGGATCAGGAGGTCAGGAGATCGAGACCACGGTGAAACCCCATCCCTACTAAAAATAGAAAACATTAGCCGGCGTGGTGGGGGGCGCCTGTAGTTCCAGCTACTCGGAGAGGCTGAGGCAGGAGAATGGCGTGAACCCGGGAGGCGGAGCTTGCAGTGAGCCGAGATTGCGCCACTGCACTCCAGCCTGGGTGACAGAGCGAGACTCTGTCTTAAAAAAAAGAAAAAAATAAAAAAAATAAAGAAAATGGTTTTAGGATAAGTACACTAATCAAAAAGAGTCTTCCTTTATCTGTGAAAGACTGTCTCTTTTCTTCTAAGTGCGCATCTGAGAAGGGTCACTATATGTAGTGCTGAGGGAGAGGGGACTCTTGACTAGCAACACCTGTCAGTCACATCAGTGCTGGCGATCAGTGACAGGTGTCATCACCTGTGCACCATCATGTTCATTTAGGACAAGAAAAGGAAGTACCTCCAACATGGTGACTAGTAATTTATGAAACTGGTTACCACAGAAAGGGCATAGGCCAAAAATTTAAGTTCCAAAAGGATATATGTGAAATGATGAGTGATAGATCCATAGTGCCTTGCAGTTAGTTCTCATTCAATAAACATTTGCGGAGTGAATAAATGAATATTTTGCTACTTGTTTTTCCCCTTTAGTGCATATTTCTAGATTGCCTTTTAATTATTTCCTTTCCCAGGAACCAGCTTTGCTTACATTGTAACTACCTGCTGCTGGAGAATTCTGCATTTTATTTTAACTGCTTTATCTTAGTAGTTGGACAAACTTTTATGCCTTTATTATGTATACTGTTCTGACTAATGTACCTTTCACTTCTATGAATCTTGCAGAGAATTTCTTCACAGTACCCTACCTCTAGTGGAATATGCACAATGGGGCTGTATTGTCCATGTCGTGAGCCATTTATTACCCAACAGAATAACCAGCTGTGAGAAGAAAACATAACCCTAAATCTTGTCATCCTCCCCTTTCATGCAGCCCAGCTCTATTTTGCTTTCACTTGGACCTGACGCTTTAAACATGTTTAACTTAGCCTGTCTTGCTGACTCTTGGATTTTCTTGAGAGGGTTGCATACGTAGGTCTTTCTTTTAAGAAATTTCAGCGAAGAAGAAAAGGAAAACCTCTGATAATTCCAGCATTCAGAAATAACCATGTTAATATTTTGGTATCTTTCCTTCCAGTCTTCTCTGTGTACAAGCATGTTTGTATATAATATGTTTTTAAAAACATGTACTAAAGTCAAAAGTACAAAATTATAAAATATACTTTCTATGGATTTGCCTTCTTCCAAAAAAGCAAGAACATGTATTAAAATTGCAAATTGTATATTTTAGGTACAGTTAGTGTTCATGGATTTCTGGTATTTGAACATGGGCTTTAATTTTAGTTTTTAAATTTATAACTGAATATATGCATATTCAGTTGGCCAAAGCCTGAATATCTAATTTTATGTTATGTTAGTCACCATTCTTTGCACCTCTAGTTGATGTCCTTCTTTGTCCTAACCATATTGTTGTGATCTCTCTGCTTTTTAACACTGTCAGCATTTTGATTTACCTGTCTTCACTGTTTTACAAAATAATGATTTATGCAAATTAATAGACCAAATTTGCCTCAACTCTGGCACAGATGCTTGCACAACTGGCCTATTGGCTGGTATAGGATCATTCTAAGTGTTTATTCCCTTAGCTCATTGTTTTGACTTGTGGCACTCTTCACATTTTGGTAGGGCAATTTTTTGGTAAGTTCTGTTTAGTGCATTGCAGAATGTTTAGCGTCTCTGACCTTGTATACTACATGTTTTTAGCACCCATCAGTCAATGTGACAACCAAATAAGGCTCCCCACACATTTCCACATTTAGTGTGTGGGGGGTGGGAGGGAGGACCATGGCTGGGTAACTGATGCATTGAAGTCCAAATTTCATGTAAAGGTGGCTTAGAAGTGAAAATGTGTAATGATCAAAGTGCTGGTTTTGAAATGTAAGAAATTTGAAGACCACAATTGCAATAACATTATGTGTAGTTTGGGGTCTAAAGTTTTTCAAAGTATCATTGTCATGAATCTGTTCTTTTTTTTTTTTTTTTTTTTTTTT
>NW_026662314.1:0-2443 GCF_009828535.3 Hylobates moloch | reverse complement strand
GGCTGTCTTCCTCATGGGGAAGCTGCACTCTCGTATTTCTGCTCTAAGACTGTGTCTTCCTCATGGGAATGCTGCACTCTCCTATGTCTGCTCTGAGGCTGTGTCTTAGTCATGCGAAACCTTAGACATCCTATGTCTACTCTGAGGCTGTGTCTTCCTCATGGGGAAGCTGCGCCCTCCTATGTCTCCTCTGAGTATGTGTCTTCCTCCTGGGAAAGCTGTACTCTCCTATGTCTTCTCTGAGGCTCTGTCTTCCTCATGAGAATGTTGTACCCTCCTGTGTCTCCCCTGAGGCTCTGTCTCCCTCATGGGAAAGCTGTGCCATCCTATGTCCAAGGCTTTGTGTTCCTCATGGGAAAGCTGCGCTCTCATGTCTCCTCTGAGGCTGTGACTTCCTCCAGGGAAAGCTGAGCTCTCCTATTCTCCTCTGAGGCTGTGTCTTCCTCATGGGAAAGCTGTGCTCTCCTATGTCTGCTCTGAGGCTGTCTTCCTCATGGGAAAGCTGTGCTCTCCTATTTCTCCTCTGAGGCTGTCTTCCTCTTGAGAAATCTCTGCTCTCCTATGTCTCCTCTGAGGCTGTGTCTTCCTCATGGGAAAGCTGTGCTCTCCTTTGTCTCCTCTGAGGCTGTGGCTTCCTCATGTGAAAACTGTGCTCTCCTAATCTCCTCTGAGGCTGCGTCTTCCTCAAGGGAAATCTGTGCTCTCCTATATCTCCTCTGATGCTGTGTCTTCCTCATGGGAAAGCTGTGCTCTCTTATGTCTCTTTTGACGTTTTCATCCCCACGGGAAATTTGCGGTCTCCTCTTTCTACTCTGAGGCTGTCTTCCACATGGGAAAGCTGTGCCCTCCTATGTCTGCTCTGATGCTGTGTCTTCCTCATGGGAAAGCTGTGCTCTCCTATGTCTCCTCTGAGGCTGTCTCTTCCTCATGGAAAAGCTGTGCTCTCCTATTTCTCCTCTGAGGCTGTCTTCCTCTTGAGAAATCTCTGCTCTCCTATGTCTCCTCTGAGGCTGTGTCTTCCTCATGGGAAAGTTTTGCTCTCTTATGTATCCTCTATGGCTGTCTTCCTCATGGGAAATTTGCGCTCTCCTATTTCTCCTCTGAGGCTGTCTTCCTCATGGGAAAGCTGGGCTCTCCTATTCTCCTTTGAGGCTGTTTCTTCCTCAACGGAACGCTGTGCCCTCCTATTCTCCTCTGATGCTGTGTATTCCTCCTGTGAAAGCTGCGCTCTCCTATTTCTCCTCTGAGGCTGTGTCTTCCTCATGGGAAAGTTGCACTCTCCTATGTCTGCTCTAAGACTTTGTCTTCCTCATGGGAATGCTGCGCTCTCCTATGTCTTCTCTGTGGCTTTGTCTTACTCAGGCGAAAGCTGAGCCCTCATATGTCTTCTCTGATGCTTTGTCTTCCTCATGGGAAAGCCGCGCCCTCCTGTGTCTCCTCTGAAGCTGTGTCTTAGTCATGGGAAAGGTGTGCTCTCCTATGTCTCCTCTGAGGCTGTGTCTTCCTCATGTGAAAGCTGTGCTCCCCTATTTCTCCTCTGAGGCTGTGTCTTCCTCATGGGAAAGCTCTGCTCTCCTATTCTCCTCTGAGGCTGTTTTCCTCATGGGAAAGCCGTGCCCTCCTATGTCTCCTCTGAGGCTGTGTCTTCTTCACGGGAAAGTTGCACTCTCCTATTCTCCTCTGAGGCTGTGTCTTCCTCAAGGGAAATCTGTGCTCTCCTATGTCTCCTCTCATGCTGTGTCTTCCTCATGGGAAAGCTGTGCTCTCTTATGTCACCTCTGCAGCTTTCATCCCCATGGGAAATTTGCGCTATCGTATTTCTACTCTGACGCTGTCTTCCACATGGGAAAGCTGTGATGTCCTTTGTCTCCTCTGCTGCTATCTTCCCCATGGGAAAGCTCTGCCCTCCTATGTCTGCTCCGAGGCTGTGTCTTCCTCATGGGAAACTGTGCCCCCTAGGTCTTCTCTGAGGCTGTATCTTCCTCTTGGGAATGCTGTGCTCTCCTATGTCTTTTCTGAGGCTCTGACTTCCTCATGGGAATGTTGTACCTTCCTGTGTCTCCTCTGAGGCTGTGTCTCCCTCATCGGAAAGCTGTGCCATCCTATGTCTTCTCTGAGGCTTTGTGTTCCTCATGGGAAAGCTGCACTCTCTTATGTCTCTTCTGAGGCTGTGGCTTCCTTCTGGGAAAGCTGTGCCCTAATATTCTCCTCTGAGGCAGTGTCTCCCTCATGGGAAAGCTGTGCTCTCCTATTCTCCTCTGATTTTTTTGTCTTACTCATGGGAATTCTGTGCCCTCCTATGTCTGCTCTGAGGCAGTCTTCCCTATGGGAAAACTGTGCTCTCCTATTCTCCTCTGAGGCTGTGTCTTCCTAATGGGAATGCTGCGCTTTCCTACGTCTCCTCTGAGGCTGTGTCTTCCTCATGGGAAAGTTGAGCTCTACT
>NW_026662313.1:0-2443 GCF_009828535.3 Hylobates moloch | reverse complement strand
GGCTGTCTTCCTCATGGGGAAGCTGCACTCTCGTATTTCTGCTCTAAGACTGTGTCTTCCTCATGGGAATGCTGCACTCTCCTATGTCTGCTCTGAGGCTGTGTCTTAGTCATGCGAAACCTTAGACATCCTATGTCTACTCTGAGGCTGTGTCTTCCTCATGGGGAAGCTGCGCCCTCCTATGTCTCCTCTGAGTATGTGTCTTCCTCCTGGGAAAGCTGTACTCTCCTATGTCTTCTCTGAGGCTCTGTCTTCCTCATGAGAATGTTGTACCCTCCTGTGTCTCCCCTGAGGCTCTGTCTCCCTCATGGGAAAGCTGTGCCATCCTATGTCCAAGGCTTTGTGTTCCTCATGGGAAAGCTGCGCTCTCATGTCTCCTCTGAGGCTGTGACTTCCTCCAGGGAAAGCTGAGCTCTCCTATTCTCCTCTGAGGCTGTGTCTTCCTCATGGGAAAGCTGTGCTCTCCTATGTCTGCTCTGAGGCTGTCTTCCTCATGGGAAAGCTGTGCTCTCCTATTTCTCCTCTGAGGCTGTCTTCCTCTTGAGAAATCTCTGCTCTCCTATGTCTCCTCTGAGGCTGTGTCTTCCTCATGGGAAAGCTGTGCTCTCCTTTGTCTCCTCTGAGGCTGTGGCTTCCTCATGTGAAAACTGTGCTCTCCTAATCTCCTCTGAGGCTGCGTCTTCCTCAAGGGAAATCTGTGCTCTCCTATATCTCCTCTGATGCTGTGTCTTCCTCATGGGAAAGCTGTGCTCTCTTATGTCTCTTTTGACGTTTTCATCCCCACGGGAAATTTGCGGTCTCCTCTTTCTACTCTGAGGCTGTCTTCCACATGGGAAAGCTGTGCCCTCCTATGTCTGCTCTGATGCTGTGTCTTCCTCATGGGAAAGCTGTGCTCTCCTATGTCTCCTCTGAGGCTGTCTCTTCCTCATGGAAAAGCTGTGCTCTCCTATTTCTCCTCTGAGGCTGTCTTCCTCTTGAGAAATCTCTGCTCTCCTATGTCTCCTCTGAGGCTGTGTCTTCCTCATGGGAAAGTTTTGCTCTCTTATGTATCCTCTATGGCTGTCTTCCTCATGGGAAATTTGCGCTCTCCTATTTCTCCTCTGAGGCTGTCTTCCTCATGGGAAAGCTGGGCTCTCCTATTCTCCTTTGAGGCTGTTTCTTCCTCAACGGAACGCTGTGCCCTCCTATTCTCCTCTGATGCTGTGTATTCCTCCTGTGAAAGCTGCGCTCTCCTATTTCTCCTCTGAGGCTGTGTCTTCCTCATGGGAAAGTTGCACTCTCCTATGTCTGCTCTAAGACTTTGTCTTCCTCATGGGAATGCTGCGCTCTCCTATGTCTTCTCTGTGGCTTTGTCTTACTCAGGCGAAAGCTGAGCCCTCATATGTCTTCTCTGATGCTTTGTCTTCCTCATGGGAAAGCCGCGCCCTCCTGTGTCTCCTCTGAAGCTGTGTCTTAGTCATGGGAAAGGTGTGCTCTCCTATGTCTCCTCTGAGGCTGTGTCTTCCTCATGTGAAAGCTGTGCTCCCCTATTTCTCCTCTGAGGCTGTGTCTTCCTCATGGGAAAGCTCTGCTCTCCTATTCTCCTCTGAGGCTGTTTTCCTCATGGGAAAGCCGTGCCCTCCTATGTCTCCTCTGAGGCTGTGTCTTCTTCACGGGAAAGTTGCACTCTCCTATTCTCCTCTGAGGCTGTGTCTTCCTCAAGGGAAATCTGTGCTCTCCTATGTCTCCTCTCATGCTGTGTCTTCCTCATGGGAAAGCTGTGCTCTCTTATGTCACCTCTGCAGCTTTCATCCCCATGGGAAATTTGCGCTATCGTATTTCTACTCTGACGCTGTCTTCCACATGGGAAAGCTGTGATGTCCTTTGTCTCCTCTGCTGCTATCTTCCCCATGGGAAAGCTCTGCCCTCCTATGTCTGCTCCGAGGCTGTGTCTTCCTCATGGGAAACTGTGCCCCCTCGGTCTTCTCTGAGGCTGTATCTTCCTCTTGGGAATGCTGTGCTCTCCTATGTCTTCTCTGAGGCTCTGACTTCCTCATGGGAATGTTGTACCTTCCTGTGTCTCCTCTGAGGCTGTGTCTCCCTCATCGGAAAGCTGTGCCATCCTATGTCTTCTCTGAGGCTTTGTGTTCCTCATGGGAAAGCTGCACTCTCTTATGTCTCTTCTGAGGCTGTGGCTTCCTTCTGGGAAAGCTGTGCCCTAATATTCTCCTCTGAGGCAGTGTCTCCCTCATGGGAAAGCTGTGCTCTCCTATTCTCCTCTGATTTTTTTGTCTTACTCATGGGAATTCTGTGCCCTCCTATGTCTGCTCTGAGGCAGTCTTCCCTATGGGAAAACTGTGCTCTCCTATTCTCCTCTGAGGCTGTGTCTTCCTAATGGGAATGCTGCGCTTTCCTATGTCTCCTCTGAGGCTGTGTCTTCCTCATGGGAAAGTTGAGCTCTACT
>NW_026662312.1:0-2443 GCF_009828535.3 Hylobates moloch | reverse complement strand
GTAAATCTCCAACAGGTGACTTTCAATTCAAGCATAAATACTATCTTTAACTTAAAGAAAGAAGATTTGAGGTGCAGTAGTGGGGAGTTAACCAGCAAAAGCACAGTAGTCTGTTATACAGACTTAAGTCCATGCGTTCTCCATTGATAAGATTCTTTAGTGATTTAGTTATCCTTCTCTTCTTGGTGTCAAGAGAGGTAGCTTTTAAATGGGGATTTCCTTGATAGATGTAAATTTTCCTTACACAAGTGTAACTTCTACTTTGTTTTCAGAACTTCCTTTGTTAGAATTTTTTTTCAAAATAATCAGCTCGGAATAATTCTTAAGCCAAAGGGACATATTTTGGGGTGGCACATTCTGGTTTCCTACCATTATATTTTGGGGTGGCATATTTTGGTCTTGCACACTGTGTTCCACCAGCAATGAAAAGAGTTGTTGTTTTTTCTCCAGCAATTTGTCATTTTTTAAAGAGTTTAGCAGTTCTAAGACATATAGACCAGCTGTGCCATCTCATCGTGGTTTTCAGTTCTCTAGTATGTTGAGTATCTTTCTGTATGTTTACTTGGCATCTGTAGATCTTCTTGGGTGAGGTGTCTGTTCAGATTTGTGTGCATTTTTAATTGGGCTGTTTAACTTATTGTTTAGTTTTAACAATTTTTATATATTTTGAATACAAATTCTGAGATCTGTATTTTGCAAATATTTTCTTCAATATGTGGCTTTTCTTTTTGTTCTCTTAACAAGGTCTCTTCCGGAGTATAAACTTGGAATATTAAGAAATCCACATTGTCATTTCTTCTGTGTCTATCAACCTTTTCTGTCAGTTGTTAAAATTCATTACCAAACCCAAAGGCACAAAGCTCTTCTTCTATAGTTTCTTCTAGAAATGGTATAGTTTTGCATTTTTAGTGTAAGGATGATTTTGAGTGATTATTTGTATAAGCTGTAAAGTTTTCATCTACACGCATATCATTTCTTATGGCTTCCAATTAACCATTCCCTCACTATTTTTGGGAAGGACACAGGATAGTGGGCTCCGTTAGAATAGATAGGTAGACATGAACAGGAGGGGGAGCTCCTGAAAAAGGGAAAGCCTGGGAAGGCTCTCCTGGAGTGACCACCAAAAATTCACGTTAGTAGCATCTCTAGTGCTGGAGTGGATGGGCACTTGTCAATTGTGGGTAGGTGGGAGAAGAGGTACCTATGCAGAAAGAAACACCCTAGAACTCCTCTTAAGATGCCCCAATCATCATTCGTTCTGCAATAAAAATGTCAGAATATTGCTAGGTACATGCTGATAAGAACAACAAAGGGGACATTCTTCAGAGAAACCTGGCACCATAAGTACAGATTAGGGCAGAGAAGGACATTCAAAAGAGATGGGCAGGTGCAGTAGTTACAAACGTGACCGGTGTCAGCCAGCCTGCGATGGCGGGAAAGAGGCTGGTGCCAGAGTGGATTCGGATTGATCACCACACATGTACCTCAACCAACAGCGAGGAGGTCCCACATGCCTAAGTGGGGCAAGTCGGGGACCTAAGGCAGTAGCAGGAAAAGCAGACAAAGAAAACAGGCGGAGATTTGAGACAGAGGCAGGAATGTGAAGAAGTCTAAAATAAAATTCCCTGCACAGGACTCTTAGGCTGTTTTCATGCACGATCAGTCCACTCCTATTTTTCTACAATAAGCTCTTTACACTGTATTTCTTTTGAATGAAGTTATCTGCCATCTTTGTACTGCCTCTTGGTGAAAATCTTTCTTCCAAGTTAGACAAGAACTGGGACATCAGCTCTCCCCATTAATAGCTCCATTTCAGTTTGAATTTACAGAACTGATGGGGCTTAATAACTGGTGCTCCAACTTTAAGTGGTGCAGGAGGTGGCCAGTAGCGGACCCCAGCCGTCACACCGGGAGCAAGAGGGCCCTGCATAGTCCCCATCTGCCTGCAGGTGGCATGCTGGCACGACACTGCCAGCAAGAGGGCCTGGCAGTGTCCCCAGCTGCCAGCAGGGGTATACGACCTACACTGTGAGCAAGAGGGCCCTGCAGTGTCCTTAGCTGCCAGCAGGTGGCGCACGGGCACCACAACATGAGCAAGAGGACCCTGCAGTGCCCTGGTTGCCAGCAGGGGGCGTGCTGCCACTACAGTGGGAACAAGAGGATCTTGTAGTGCCCGCAGGGGCCAGAAGAGGGCTTGCCCCACTACACTAAAAGCAAGAGGGCCCAGCAGTGTCCCCAGCTGCCAGCAGGGGAGCCAGCCGCCACTACGCTTGGAGCAAGAGGGCTCAGCAGTGTCCATAGCTGTCAGCAGGCGAGCATGCTGCCACTACACTGTGAGCAAGAGGGCCCTGCAACGTCCGTAGCTGCCAGCAGGCGGCGTGCTGCCACTATACTGTGAGCAAAAGGGCCCTGCGTGCCCCGGCGCCAGCAGGGGGCGCTGGCC
>NW_026662311.1:0-2443 GCF_009828535.3 Hylobates moloch | reverse complement strand
AAATATTATATATTATATATATTTTATAATATAAATATTATATCATATATGTAATATATATAATACATAATTTTTTCTTCCTTCAACTTTTAAGTTCTGGGGTACATGTGCCAGATGTGCAGGTTTGTTACATATGTAAACATGTGCCATGGTGATTTGCTGCACAGATCATCCCATCATCTAGGTATTAAGCCCAGCATCCCTTAGCTATTCTTCCTGATACTCCCCCTTTCCTATCCCCAACAGGGCCCATTCTGTCTCTCTCTCTTCCCTCTGTGTCTTCCCTCTATTCTCTCTATCTCTATCCTCAGGAAGTAAATAACTGATGATGTGATGAAAATATACATAAAGACATGATTCCAGCATAGAAAATGTTTGTTCAGCCCATAAAACACCACTTAAATGATATTATTTTAAAAGGACAGTTGTGATGTCAATTTGGCTTTCATTTTAGTAATCAATAATATTTAGTGTATGAAAAATTAAAACAAATATAATTTTGAAAAATCATTTAAAATAAAATCAATGTAATCAGAAAGCCATAAAACATATACTGTCTGGTTTGAGTAAATAGTTTAAATTGAGACCTTGTAGGTCCTATATGGAGCTATGCCATAATATTTGAGAATCAATAGAAAGACTAAACTATTCTTTTTTTTTTTTTAATTTTACTTCAAGTTTTAGGGTACATGTGCACAACTGGAAGGCATGTCACATATGTATATATGTGCCATGTTGGTGTGCTGCACCCATCAACTCATCATTTAGCATTAGGTATATCTCATAATGCTATCTCACCCCCATCCTCCACCCCACAACAGTCCCTGGAGTGTGATGTTCCCCCTCCTGTGTCCATGTGTTCTCATTGTTCAGTTCCCACTTGTGAGTGAGAACATGCGGTGTTTGGTTTTTTGTCCTTGTGATAGTTTGCTGAGAATGATGGTTTCCAGCTTCTTCCATGTCCCTACAAGGGACATGAACTCACCTTTTTTATGGCTGCATAGTATTCCATGGTGTATATGTGCCACATTTTCTTAATCCAGTCTATCATTTTTGGACATTTGGGTTGGTTCCAAGTCTTTGGTATTGTGAATAGTGCTGCAATAAACATATGTGTGCGTGTGTCTTTATAGCAGCATGATTTACAATCCTTTGGGTATATACCCAGTAATGGGATGGCTGGATCAAATGGTATTTCTACTTCTAGATCCCTGAGGAATCGCCACACTGACCTCCACGATGGTTGAACTAGTTTACAGTCCCACCAACAGTGTAAAAGTGCTTCTATTTCTCCACATCCTCTCCAGCACCTGTTGTTTCTTGACTTTTTAATGTTCGCCATTCTAACTGGTGTGAGATGGTATCTCATTGTGGTTTTGATTTGCATTTCTCTGATGGCCAGTGATGATGAGCATTTTTTCATGTGTTTTTTGGCTGCATAAATGCCTTCTTTGGAGAAGTGTCTGTTCATGTCCTTCGCCCACTTTTTGATGGGGTTGTTTTTTTCTTGTAAATTTGTTTGAGTTCATTGTAGATTCTGGATATTAGCCCTTTGTCAGATGAGTAGGTTGCGAAAATTTTCTCCCATTTTGTAGGTTGCCTGTTCACTCTGATGGTAGTTTCTTTTGCTGTGCAGAAGCTCTTTAGTTTAATTAGATCCCATTTGTCAATTTTGGCTTTTGTTGCCATTGCTTTTGGTATTTTAGACATGAAGTCCTTGCCCACGCCTATGTCCTGAATGGTATTGCCTCGGTTTTCTTCTAGGGTTTTTATGGTTTTAGGTCTAACATGTAAGTCTTTAATCCATCTTGAATTAATTTTTGTATAAGGTGTAAGGAAGGGATCCAGTTTCAGCTTTCTACATATGGCTAGCCAGTTTTCCCAGCACCATTTATTAAATAGGGGATCCTTTCCCCATTGCTTGTTTTTGTAAGGTTTGTCAAAGATCAGATAGTTGTAGATATTCGGCATTATTTCTGAGGGCTCTGTTCTGTCCCATTGGTCTATATGTCTGTTTTGGTACCAGTACCATGCTGTTTTGGTTACTGTAGCCTTGTAGTATAGTTTGAAGTCAGGTAGTGTGATGCCTCCGGCTTTGTTCTTTTGGCTTAGGATTGACTTGATGATGCGGGCTCTTTTTTGGTTCCATATGAACTTTAAAGTAGTTTTTTCCAATTCTGTGAAGAAAGTCATTGGTAGCTTGATGGGGATGGCATTGAATCTATAAATTACCTTGGGCAGTATGGCCATTTTCATGATATTGATTCTTCCTACCCATGAGCGTGGAATGATCTTCCATTTGTTTGTATCCTCTTTTATTTCATTAAGCAGTGGTGTGTAGTTCTCCTTGAAGAGGTCCTTCACATCCCTTGTAAGTTGGGTTCCTAGGTATTTTGTTCTCTTTGAAGCAATTGTGAATGGGAGTTCACTCATGATTTGGCTC
>NW_026662310.1:0-2444 GCF_009828535.3 Hylobates moloch | reverse complement strand
CTTCTGAGAATCACCATGCCGATGATGAAGTTTCTGGGAGTCATACCTAAATAAGAAAGCGTCTGGGGGTCACCACCCCAACGTTGAATCTTCTGGGAATCACCACCCCGTAGATGAATCTTCTGAGAATCACCACAGTGATGATGAAGCTTCTGGGAGTCACCATCTGATGATGTACCTTCTGGGAATCACCACCCCGATGATGAAACTTCTGGGAGTCACCACCCCAATGATGGAGATTTTGGGAAGCAGCACACTGCTGATGACACTTCTGGGTGTCACCATCCCGATGATGATGAATCTTCTGGGAGTCACCACCCCTATGATGATGAAGCTTCTGGGAGTCACCACTCGGATGATGATGAACTTTTAGGGATTAACCAACACGATGATGATGAAGCTTCTGGGAGTCACCACCCCGATGATGATGAAGCTTCTGGGAGTGTCCATCTAGAAGATGATGAAGCTTCTGGGTGTCAAAACCCTGATAATGAAACTTCTCAGAGTCATCACCCAGATTATGAAGTTTCTGGGAATCACCAACCCGATGAGGAAGCTTCTTGGAGTCACCAGTCCGATGAGGAAGCTTCTGTGAAACACCACCCCAATGATGAAGCTTCTGGGAGTCACCAAAATGATGACGAAGCTTCTGGGAATCACCACCCCGATGATGAAGATTCATGGATTCACCTTCCAGATGATGAAGAAGCTTCTGAGAGTCACCACCCCCATGATGAAGCTTCTGTGATTCACCACCGCCATGATGAAGCTTCTGGGAGTCAACACCTTGATGATGAAGCTACTGGGAGTCACCACCCCTGTGATGATGAAGCTTCTGGGAGTCACCACCGCCATGATGAAGCTTCTGGGAGTCAACACCTTGATGATGAAGCTACTGGGAGTCACCAACCCAATGATGATGAAGCTGTTGGGAGTCACCACCCTGATGATGATGATTCTGAGAGTCTCCACCTCAAAGATGATGAAGCTTCTGGGAGTCGAAACCCTGATGATAAAGTTTTTGGGAGTCACCAACCTGATGAAACTTCTGGGAATCATAGCCCTGATGATGATGACGCTTCTGGGAGTCACCACTCCGATGATGAGGCTTCTGGGAGTCACCACACCTATGACGAATCTTCTGGGAGTCACCACCCCAATGATGAAGATTGTGGGATTCACCATCCAGATGACAAAGTTTCTGTGACTCAAAACCCCAATGAGGAAGCTTCTGTGAGTCACCATCCGACCATGATGCTCCTGGGAATCACTATCCTGATGATGAAACTTCTGGGAGTCACCACCCCGATGATGGAGATTTTGGGAAGCACCACCCCACTGATGATACTTATGGGAGTCACCACGCCCATGATGATGAATCTTCTGGGAGTCACCACCTCGATCATGATGAAGCTTCTGGGAGTCACCACCCCGGTGATAATGAAGCTTCAGGGAGTCACCACCCTGATGATGATGAAGCTTCTGAGAGTCCTCATCCCGATGATGAACCTTCTTTGATTCACCACTGCCATGATGAAGCTTCTGGGAGTCACCACCGCGATGATGAAACTTCTGAGAATCAACACCCCGATGATGAAGTTTCTGGGAGCCACCACCCAAATGATGAAGCTTCTGGGAGTCACCACCACAACGATGAAGTTTCTGGGAATCACCAACCCGATGATGAATCTTCTGAGAATAACCACACCGATGATGAAGCTTCTGGGAGTCACCACCCGATGATGAAGCTTCTGGGAATCACCACACCAATGATGAAACTTCTGGGAGTCACCACCCCGATGATGGAGATTTTGGGAAGAACAACACCGCAGATGATACTTCTGGGTGTCACCACCCTGATGAGGAATCTTCTGGGAGTCACCACCCCAATGATGATGAAGCTTCTGGGAGACAGCACCCCTACGATGATAAAGCTTCTGGGAGTCACGACCTGGATGATGATGAAGCTTTTGGCATTCATCACCCCGATGATGATGAAGATTCTGGGAGTCACCTCGACGATGATGGAGAAGTTTCTGGGAGAAACAGCCCAATGATAATGAAGCTTCTGTGAGTCACCACCCCGATGATGATGAAGATTCTGGGAGTCCCATCCCAAAGATTATGAGCTTCTTTTAGACATCACCCCAAATAATAAGTTTCTGTGAGTCACGACCTCGATCATAAAGCTTCTGGGAGTCACCACCCAGATGATGACGAAGCTTCTGTGAGTCAACACCCCAATGATGAGGCTTCTGGGAGTCCCCACACCGATGATGAAGCTTCTGGGATTCAACACCCAGATGATGAAGCCTCTGGGAGGCACCACCCGTTGATGAAGCTTCTGGGAATCACCACCCCGAAGATGAAACTTCTGGGAGTCAACACCCCAATGATGGAGATTTTGGGAAGAACCACCCTGATGATGATACATATGGGAGTCA
>NW_026662309.1:2379-2444 GCF_009828535.3 Hylobates moloch | reverse complement strand
TCTACTTATGTCCTTTGCCTTTTTTCTTTTCTTTTTTTTTTTTTTTTTGAGACAGAGTTTCACTC
>NW_026662309.1:0-2279 GCF_009828535.3 Hylobates moloch | reverse complement strand
GCCTCGGCCTCCCAAAGTGCTAGGATTACAGGCATGAGCCACCACACCCAGCCCCTTTGCCTATTTCTAATGGAATTGTTTGCTTTTTTCTTGAAAAAAAAAAAAAAAAAAAAAATTTATGTTCCTTGCAGATTCTGGGTGTTAGGGCTTTGTTGAATGCATAGTTTGCAAATATTTTCTACCATTCTGTAGGTTGTCTGTTTACTCTGTTGCTCTGAAGAAGCCCTTTAGTTTAGTTAGATCCCATTTGTCAATTTTTATTTTTGTTGCAATTGCTTTTGGAGTCTTTGTCATGAAATTTTTGTCAGGGCTTATGTCCAGAATGGTATTTCCTAGGTTTTCTTCGAGGGTTTTATACTTTTAGTTGTTACATATAAGTCTTTAATTCATCTTGAGTTGATTTTTGTGCATGGTAGAATGAGGTGTCCAGTTTTCAATTTTCAAACATATGTCTAGCCAGTTATTCCAGCACCTTTTATTGAATAGGGTGTCCTTTCCCCATTGCTTTTTTGTTAACTTTGTCAAAGATCAAATACCTGTAGGTGTGCACTTTATTTATGGGTTCTCCAACCTGTTCCATTGGTCTGTGTTTTTGTATCAGTACCATGCTGTTTTGGTTACTGTGGCCTTGTAGCATGGTTTGAAGTTGGGTAATGATGCTTCCAGCTCTGCTCTTTTTGCTTAGAATTGTTTCAGCTATTCGGGCTCTTTTTTGGTTCCATATACATTTTAAAATAGTTTTTTAAAGATTCTGTGAAAAATGTCATTGGTAGTTTGATAGGAATAGCATTAAATCTGTAAATTGCTCTGGGAAGTATGGCTATTTTAACAATATTGATTCTCCCTGTCCATGACTGTGGGATGTTTTACCATTTGTTTGTGTCACCTCTGATTTCTTTGAGCAGTATTTTGTAATTCTCATTGTAGAGATCTTTCACCTTCCTTGTTAGCTGTATTCCTAGGTATTTTATTCTTTCGTGGCTATTGGGAATGGAACTGTGTTCTTGATCTGGCTCTCAGCTTGGATGTTGTTGGTGTCTAGAAATGCAACTGATTTTTGGAGATTGATTTTGTATTCTGAAATGTTGCTGATGTTGTGTATCAGATCTAGGGGTCTTTGGGCACAGACTAGGGGTTTTCTCAGTATAGAATCATATCTTTTGTGAAACGAGGAGTTTGATTTTTTCTCTTCTTATTTGGATGCCTTTTATTTCTTTCTTTTGCCTCATTGCTCTGGCTAGGACTTCCAGTGTTATGTTGGATAGGAATGGTGATGCTGGGCATATTTGTCTTGTTCTGGTTCAAGTTCAATGCTTTCAGTTTTTGCCCATTTAGTATGATGTTTGCTGTGGGTTTTTGATAGATGACTCTTTTTTTTTTGAGATATGTTCCTTTGATGCCTAGTTTATTGAGAGTTTTTAACATGAAGAACATTGAATCTTATTAAAACTATTTTCTGCAGCTGTTGAGATGATCATGTGATTTTTACTTTTAGTTCTATTTATATAATGAATCACATTTATTGGCTTGTATATGTTGAATCAAACTTGCATCCATGTAATAAAGCCTACTTGATCATGGTAGATTAGTTTTTTCATTTTTTGATATGCTGCTGAATTTGGTTGGTAAGTATTTTGCTGAGGGTTTTTGCATCTATTTTCATCAGCAATATGGGCCTGAAGTTTTTGGTTGTGTCTCTGCCATGTTTTGGTATCAGAATTATGCTGGCATCATAGAATGAGTTAAGGAGGAGTCCTCCCTCCTCAATTATTTGGAATGCTTTCAGTAGCATTAGTACCAGCTCTTCTGACTTGTTATTTTTGCTAATCTTCAAAACTGGACAAAACTTTATAATTTGGACAAAACTTTATGAATCAAAAACTTTAGAACACTGGAGTAAAGATAATATATATGTGCATCCAGAGAAATAAAGTACATCATATTCGAAGGGTAAGTATCAGAATGGCACAGAATTCTCTAAGCAGCACCAAAAACTAAGAGACAGTGAAGTAATGCTTTCAAAATCTTGAGAGAAAATTGTTTCCATACATAGTCCCACTATTAATCAAATATAAGAAAAATGATTACATTTCCAATATGAACAATCCAAAAATATATCACCCTGTATCTTTCCTTAGGAAGAAGATATTCTTTACCAATACGTGGCATGAAAGCAAAAAAGACAGACATTTAATTTAAGAGTAGAAGCAAAAGAAGCTACTAGTGAAGTGAACTTCTAGGATCACCGCTGCTTGGCAAACCTAAAGAGTCACCATTCT
>NW_026662308.1:0-2444 GCF_009828535.3 Hylobates moloch | reverse complement strand
GCAGAATTTACAAAAATAGTGTTTCCAAACTGCTCAATTAAGCAAAGTTTTGAGTCTGTGAGATGAATGGACATATCAGAAAGCAGATTCTCAGAAAGCTTCTTTCTAGTTTTTCTCTGAAGATATTTCCTTTCTCAGCATAGGCTTCAATGTGCTCCCAAATATCCCTTTGCAGACCCTACAAAAACAGTGTTTCCAAACAGCTCTATGAAAAGAAACTTTTAACTCTGTGAGATGAATGCAGACATCACAAAACAGTTTCTCAGAAAGCTTCACTCTAGTTTTTCTCTAAATATATTTCCTTTTTCACCGTAGGCCTCAATGTGGTCCCAAATATCCCTTCACAGATTCTACAAAAACAGTGTTTCCAAACAGCTCCATCATAAGGAAAGTTTAACTGTGTGAGATGAATGCACACATCACAAATCAGTTGCTCAGAAAGCTTCTTTCTAGTTTTTATGTAAAGACATTTCCTTTCAACCATAAGGCACAATGTGCTCTGAAATATCCCTTTGCAGATTCTAGAAAAACTGAGTTTCCAAACAGCTCCATCAAAAGAAAGGTTTACCTCCGTGAGTTGAACAGAAATATCAAAAATCTGTTTCTCAGAAAGTTTCCTTATAGTTTTTCTCTAAAGATGTGTCCTTTTTCACCATGGACCTCAATGCATTCCTAAATGTGCATTTGCAGAATCTACAATAACAGTCTTTCCAAACCGCTCCTTCAAAAGAACAGTTTAACTCTGTGAGATGAATGCACACATCACAAAGCAGTTTCTCGGAAAGCTTCTTTCTAGTTTTTCTCTGAAGATATTTCCTTTTTCACCATAGGCCTCAATTTGCTCCCAAATATCCCTTAGCAGATTCTACAAAAACAGTGTTTCCAAACTGCTCAATCAAAAAAAGGGTTTAACTCTGTGAGATGAATCCTCACATAAATCACAAAGCAGATTCTCAGAAAGCTTCTTTCTACTTCTTCTCTGAAGATATTTTCTTTTTCACCATAAAACTCAACGTGTTTCCAAATATGCCTTCCCAGATTATACCAAAAATGTGTTTCCAAACTTCTCCATCAAAAGTAAGTTATATCTCTGTGAAATGAATGCACACATCACAAAGCAGTTTCTACAAAAGCTTCTTTCTAGTTCTTATGTGAAGATATATTCTTTTTAACCATAAGCCTCAAGGCACTCCCAAATATCCCCTCGCAGATTCTACAAAAACAATGTTTTCAACCTGCTTAACCAAGAGAAAGATTTGATTCTGTTAGATGAGTGCACACATCACAAAGGAGATTCTCAGGAAGCTTGTTTTTCGTTTTTCTCTGCAGATATTTCCTTTTTCAACATAGGTCTCAAGATGCTCCCAAATATCACTTCTCAGATTCTAGAAAAACAGTGTTTCTAAACAGCTCCATCCATAGAAACGTTTATGTCTGTGAGATGAATGGACACATGACAAATCAGTTTTTCAGAAAGCTTCTTTTTAGTTTTTCTCTAAAGATATTTTATTTTGCACCACAGGCCTGAATGCGCTCCCAAATAAACCTTTGCATAACCTACAATAACAGTCTTTCCAAACTGCTCCAGCAACAGAAAGCTTTATCACTGTCAGGTGAATGCACAAACTCAATGCAGTTTCTCAGAAAGCTTTTTTGAAGTTTTTATCTGAGTTATTTTCATTTTCAACATAGGCATCAATATGTTCCCAAATATCCCTTCACAGATGCTACAAAAACAGTGTTTCCACACTGCTGCATCAAAAGAAAGGTTTAACACTGTGAGATGAATGCACATATCACACAGCACTTTCTCAGAAAGCTTCTTTCTAGATTTAATGTGAAGATATTTCCTTTTTCACCATAGGCCTCTATGTGCTCCAAAATATACCTTCTAAAATTCTACAAAAACGTTTTTTCCTAACTGTTCCATCAAAACAAAGGTTTAACTATTTGAGATGAATGCACACATCACATAGCAGTTTCTCAGAAAGCTTCTTTCTCCTTTTTCTTTGAAGAGATTTCTTTTTTCAGTATAGGCCTCAATGCACTCCCAAATATCCCTTTGCAGATTCTAGAAAAACCAAGTTTCCAAACACCTCCATCAAAAGAATGTTTAACTCTACAAGATGAGTAGACACATCCCAAATCATTTTCTCAGAAAGCTTCTTTGTAGTTTTTCTCTAAAGATATTTCCATTTTCACTATACTCCTCAATGTGCTCCCAAATATCCCTTCACAGATTCTAGAAAAAACTGAGTTTCCAAAGAGCTTTATCAAAAGAAAGGTTTAACTCTGTGAGATGAATGCACACATCACAAAGCAGTTTCTCAGAAAGCTTCTTTATAGTTTTTTTCTAAAAATACTTCCATTTTCACTGTAGACCTCAATGCACTCCCGAATATTCCTCCTCAGACTCAACAAAAACAGTGTCTCCAAACTGCTGC
>NW_026662307.1:0-2444 GCF_009828535.3 Hylobates moloch | reverse complement strand
TGTTGGCCAGGCTGGGACAATTCTTAAACTGTCATTCTTTACTCACTTAATTTGCAGGAATTCTTCTGTAAAGAACTTTTCCTAATCAACAAGGTTTCCCTGAATTGCAATTTGTAGAGAAAAGACAGGATAGTCGCTGATCTTCCTTCAAGTGTCCATTCCCAGTGTTAGGAGTTAGTGCCCTAGGTACCTCCAAGAGTGACCAATTACATGTGTTTGTTTGGCTGGTTTTGGCTTTGAAACCATCACTATGAATTCATGGTTTTCATGTATTAGAGACCACTTTCTAGGTGCTTGATGTGTATACTGCTACTGGGGCAGAGCTAGGAAATGTGTCTACGTGAAAAGAACAACAAATGAGTTCACGCTTATATTTCTATTTCAAATTTAGTATATGGTTTTACACCTTTTTCTCAGAAAAAATCTTGTTTTATTTTTGGAGGTAGAGTTTTGTTCCTTTTGCCCAGGCTGGAGTGCCGTGGCACAATCTCGGCTCACTGCAATCTCCGCCTCCTGGTTCAAGCAATTCTCCTGCCTCAGCCTTCCGAATAGCTGGGATTACAGGCACCTGCCACCATGCCCTGCTAATTTTTGAATTTTAGTAAAGATAGGGTTTCACCATGTTGGCCAGCCTGGTCTCGAACTCCTGGCCTCAGGTGATCTGCCCGCCTCGGCCTCCCAAAGTGCTGGGATTACAGGCATGAACCACCGCACCTGGCCAGAAAAATCTTAGTTTTAACATTAACATAATTAGTTATTAGCTTTAACTCCCACCCCACATAATTTCAAAGGATTAATTCCAATAAGACAAGTAACAAGGAGATGATTGATTGAAATTTAGGATTTAGTGGCTCTACTTGTCTTTAGACTATGGCTCACTAAATCTGCACACTTGAAGTGCTGTGTTCTGGCGATGCTCTGATGACACATGAAGTAATAGGCGGCGTGACTCTCACCAGCCTGATGTGCAGCTGGGCTGCAGAACCCCGTGATGCTGCCTAGCCCAGCCAGCCCCAGGTCACTCCTCAGACTCACACTCGATTCTGACACCACCAGCACCCGGGTCTCCAGTATTTTATTATACTTAAAATATAATAAAAAAATTAAAAACACGCAAAGAGTCAATAACAGTTAATACAATCTTGAGGAAGAGCAAAGTCAGAGGACTCTCACTATTGAGTATTGTGCCTTCATTTAAAGTTACAGTAAATAACACAAGGTGGGACTCTTGAAACAAACATGGACCAATGGAACAAATAGAGGCTCCAGAAACTTACACAGATAAATTTGATTTATGCCAAAATTAGGAACTTCTGTTCTGCACTAGCATGGCTAAGATGAGAAAGGCAGAAATACCAAATCATAGCCTAACTGTGGAGCAGTGGGAGCTGGGGTGCATGTGAGGGGGTCCTGCAGCTGGACACAGGGGACTCAGGGAGGCAGTGACCCAGCGATGCAGCCCCTAGCACATGCCCAACAGAAATGTGTATGTAAATTCACCCAAGACGAGCATCTGAATGTTCACAGCAGGTGTATTCATCGCCCCAAACTGAAGACGGTCCAGACGTCCATTGACAACAGAATGGATGAATAAACCGTGGTGTGTTCATGGGACAGAATCCAACAAGGCAGCAACAGTAAACAAGCTTCAGGTGCAGCCACAACAGGGTGAGGCTGGCGTGATGCTGGCGGGAGGCTGGCGTGATGTGGGTGTGATGCTGGCATGATGCTAGGAGGAAGGAGGGCACCGGTGCCTCCTGCCGGGGCCACGTGCATGGAATTCAGAACTGGGCAGTGCCAATTGGCATCCGGGTCAGGACAGTGGTCCCCACAGGGGTCAGGTAACTGCTCCACAGAGGGAGTTGCCAGGGTCCTCTCTTTG
This sequence comes from Hylobates moloch, assembly GCF_009828535.3. Taxonomy (NCBI): domain Eukaryota; kingdom Metazoa; phylum Chordata; class Mammalia; order Primates; family Hylobatidae; genus Hylobates; species Hylobates moloch. Next base: position 562 of record NW_026662307.1, on the reverse strand, counting down.
ATCTCAGTCCTGGTTACATAGCCAGAACCAGAAAGCGTCTGAGACAGGGCTTCATTAGTTTAGAAATTTATTTTGCCAAAGGTAAGGGCACTTCCGGAAAAGAGGAACACAAAACCACAGGAAAAATCTGTGGTCCCTGCCTCTATTCAAAGACAATTTTGAGGGCTCTGAACTGTAAAGAGGAAAAGTGGGTTGAAGGGGAAAGAGGGAGGGTGTGGCCCCGTTATGGAATCCAGTCCCTGCCTCTATTCAAAGACGATTTTGAGGGCTCTGAATTGTAAAGGGGAAAAGTGGGCTGGAGGGGAAAGAGGGAGGGTGTGGCCCCGTTATGGTGTTGCAAGAGAAAGAGAGCAGGTGGGGGTTGGCCCATGACGTGTCCCTTTTGAGCTCATTACCTTGGCACTTTATGGAGAGCAGCTACTGCTGGAGATGCTCTTATCCATAGCCCTCTGCTTAGGAACAAAAGGAAAGGCCACTTCTTGCATGATTCAGCTTCCAGTTTAAGTTTTTCCTTTTGGCAGAGTGCACTGGGGTCCCAAGATTTTATCATCCTTTCACATAG
>NW_026662306.1:0-2444 GCF_009828535.3 Hylobates moloch | reverse complement strand
GGGAGAACAGAGAAAAGGAGGCCATCCTGGATGGCTGGAGGGAGATGATAAAAGGAGTGATCATCACCGCTACCTTTTTTGTTCCTGGAACAGGATTAAATGGCTTAGAGGCGTCCCCCTAAGACCAGATAATTAGTGAGTGCCTGGCACACGCCAGAGCCTTCTTGGACCGATGTTGGAGCTTTGGACTGGAGAATCCAAGAGAGGCTGTGCAGATTTTTCTCTGTTAACTGGGCTTCTGGGGAAACTTACCAGTAGGCGAGATCAGTGACCGATGTGCATGCACAGAGAGGCGACTGGAGGCTGAGCTTCCTTTGTCCAGCTGCTGTGGCCTGCTCTTTGGGGTGGAGGGCTAGGTCCACGGGGGACGCAGACCTGAGCACCTCCCAGATTTCAGCACTAAAATATAAGGTTCTTGTAACGGTTTGAACCCCGAGAGTGTGCCAACAGACAACACGAGGCAGTGTGGAGCAACATGCTGTTTTAATGAGTGCCTGGGTGCAGGCAGGCTGAGGCCTAAAATGGCGTTAGCACCAAGTGAGGACGGGACAAATGTTTTACAGTCTCCTGTAAACAGGAAGTGTCCTAGTCTGATGTAACTGCTATGTTTTACCCGGATGGCCTCTTTCTCAATCTTCAGGGGTACTTGTCTTCTGACTGGCTCTTTTCTGCTTCTGCTATCTTGCTGGCGCATGCTGCCGCACACACTGCTGACACAAGCGGCCTTGCGCCTTGGGACTGGGCCTGAGAAGCGAGGACTTATTGATCTCCTTAAGCTTTCAGGCCCTGGGGACAATCTTACACCTAGCTTAATCAGCAAGAAGTAGATACCCTGAAGAGACCAATAATAAGCAGCGAGATTCAAATGATAATTTAAAAATTACCAACACACACAAAAAGTCCAGGGCCAAACAGATTCACAGCAGAATTCTACCATACATTCAAGGAAGAATTGGTGCCAATCCTGTGGACATTATTCCACAAGATATAGACAGAAGGAACCCGCCCTAATTCATTCTCTGAAGCCAGCATCACCATAATACCAAAACCAGGAGAGAACATAACCAAAAGGAAAACTACAGACCACTATCCTTAATGAACATAGATGCTAAAGTCCTTAACAGAATACTAGCTAACTGAATCCAACAACATATCTAAAAGATAATCCACCACAATCAGGTGGGTTTCATACCAGGGATGCAGGGGTGGTTAAAGATACACAAGTCAATAAATGTGATACACCACATAAACAGAATTTAAAACAAACATCACATGATCATCTCAATAGATGCAGAAAAAGCATTTGACAAAATCCAGCATCGCTTTATGATTAAAACCCCCAGCAAAATTGGCATACAAGGGACATACCTTAATGTAGAAAAAGACGTCTATGACAAACCCACAGCCAACAAAATACTGAATGGGGAAAAGTTGAAAGCATTCCCTCTGAGAATGGGAACAAGACAAGGACTGTCACTATCACCACTCCTCTTCAACGTAGTATTGGAAGACCTAGCCAGAGTAATCTGACAAGAGAAATAAATAAAATGCATCCAAATCAGTAAAGAGGAAGTCAAACTGTCCCTGTTTACTAATGATATAATCATTTACCTTGAAAATCCTAAGGACTCCTCCAGAAAGCTCTTAGAACTGATAAAAGAATTCAGCAAAGTTTCTGGATACAAGATTAATGTACACAAATCAGTAGCTTTTCTGTACACCAACAGTGACCAAGTGGAGAATCAAATCAAGGAAAGCTATAAAACGCTGCTGAAAGAAATCATAGATGACAGAAACAAATGGAAACAAATGCCGTGCTCATAAATGGGTAGAATCAATATTGTAAAAATGACCATATTACCAAAAGCAATCTACAAATTCAATGCAATCTCCATCAAAATACCACCATCATTCTTCACAGCATTAGAAAAAACAATTCTAAAATTCATATGAAACAAAAAAAGAGCCCACATAGCCAAAGCAAGACTAAGCAAAAAGAACAAATCTGGAGGCATCACACTATCTGATTTCAAACTATGTATAAGGCCATAGTCACCAAAACAGCATGGTACTGGTATAAAAATAGGCACATAGACCAATGGAACAGAAGAAGAACCCAGAAATAAACCAAAATACTTACAGCCAACTGATGTTCGACAAAGCAAATAAAAACATAAAGTGGGGAAAAGACACCCTTTTCAACAAATAGTGCTGGGAAAATTGGCTAGCCACATGTGGCAGAATGAAATTGGATCCTCATCTCTCACCCTATTCAAAAATCAACTCAGGATGGATTAAAGACTTAAACCGAAGGCCTAAAACTATAAAAACTCTAGAAGATAACACTGGAAAAACCCTTCTAGACATTGGCTTAGGCAATAATTTTATGACCAAAAACCCAAAAGCAAATGAAATAAAAAGAAAGATAAATAGCTGGGACCTAA
>NW_026662305.1:0-2444 GCF_009828535.3 Hylobates moloch | reverse complement strand
GCGGGCGGATCACGAGGTCAGGAGATCGAGACCATCCTGGCTAACACAGTGAAACCCTGTCTCTACTAAAAATACAAAAAATTAGCCGGGCGTGGTGGCGGGCGCCTGTAGTCCCAGCTACACGGGAGGCTGAGGCAGGAGAATGGCGTGAACCCCGGGGGGCGGAGCCTGCAGTGAGCCAAGATAGCGGCACTGCACTCCAGCCTGGGTGACAGCAAGACTCCGTCTCAAAAAAAAAACCACCTATGGAGTGTAGTAGGCCTCACTTTAAATGTCTGTCCAGGCCAGGTGCAGTGGCTCACGCCTGTAATCCCAGCACTTTGGGAGGCCAAGGCAGCTGAATAACCTGAGGTCAGGAGTTTGAGACCAGCTTGGCCAACATGGTGAAACTCCGTCTCTACAAAAGTATAAAAATTAACTGGGCGTGTGTGCACGCCTGTATTCACAGATACTCAGGAGGCTGAGGCAAGAGAATTGCTTGAACTCGGGAGGTGGAGTTTGAAGTGAGCCAAGATCGTGCCACTGCACTCCAGCCTGGGCGACAGAGTCAGACTCTGTCTCAAAAATAAATACATGTCTGTCCAGTCAGAAATAGTCCAGCCACAGAGGAGGGAGGTTTGTTTGTTTCCAGCCCATAATGAGGTTAAGTACAGGAATTGAGAGTAAGTGTTCAGAAACTTTTATTTTTTCAGATGGAGTCTCTCTCTCTTGCCAGGCTGGAGTGCAGGGGCGTGATCTCAGTTCACTGCAACCTCCACCTCCCAGGTTCAAGCGATTCTCCTGCTTCAGACTCCCGAGTAGCTGGGATTACAGGCGTGCACCACCACGCCTGGCTAATTTTTGTATTTTTAGTAGAGATGGGGTTTCACCATGTTGGCCAGGATGGTCTTGATCTCTTGACCTCATGATCCACACACCTCAGCCTCCCAGAATGCTGGGATTACAGGCATGAGCCACTGCACCCAGCCAAATGTTTAGAAGCTTTTATACCAATTTGACACAGAAAGCTTTTGTCTGCTGAAGATAATTAAAAAAAAAAAAGGGCTTTAAATGAAATTATTTCTACCAAAATATACATTTTAGACACTCCTGACTTGTCTCTTTTCTTTGGCACATCAATAAGATAACTGAACAAAGACATCACTATCTGAATAGAAGAAAATGATTCATTGTAAGCATCAAAGAATCAGAATTGGAAGAAATGTAGCCGACCATCTAACTTGCCTGCAGTCAGGGAGACTTCTCTGCCTCAACTTCCTGGACCTTCTCCCTCTTAGATTTCTCAAGATGTAAACTCCGAAGTCATTCCTGTAGCCATTCCTGCGTTTAACTGCCCAAGAGGTAAAATCAATTTCCCGTATATCCAAAGGGAATCTATCTTATTTAAACTGAATTGGGGTTGACCTTTAATCCTCCAGATGTATCTTATTACTGTACCCCAGCCAGGCACAGCAGCTCACACCTGTAATCCCAGAATTTTGGGAGGCCAAGGCAGGAAGAGCAACATGAACCCAGGACCAGCCGGGGAAACATGGCAAAACCCTGTCTCTACAAAAACTACAAAAATTGGCCAAGCACGGTGGCTCACGCCTGTAATCCCGACACTTTGGGAGGCCAAGGCAGGTGGATCATGAGGTAAGGAGTTCGAGACCAGCCTGGGCAAGATGGTGAAACCCTGTCTCTACTGAAAACACAAAAATAAGCCGGACACAGTGGCGGGCACCTGTAATCCCAGCTACTCGGGAGGCTGAGGCAGGAGAATTGCTTGAACCAAGGAGGTGGAGGCTGCAGTGAGCGAAGATCATGCCACTGCATTCCAGTCTGGGCAACAGAGCAAGACTCCATCTCAAAAACAAAACAAAAAACCACAAAAATTAGCCAGGCGTGGTGGCATGCAACTGTAGTCCCAACTCCTCATGAAGCTGAGGTGAGAGGATGGCTTGAACCCGGAAGTCAAGGCTGCAGTGAATGGTGATTGTGCCACTGCACTCGTGGTTCAGGCAACAGTGAGAACCTGTCTCAGTAAAGGGAAAAATATTATTGTGCCCCTCGTCATTTTAAGACAGATGAGCTAAAGTTACAGCAGTCAGCCACACGGAATATATCAGATCAAAAACGTAAAGGAAAAAGGCCAGGCACAGTAGCTTACACCTGTAATCCCAGCACTTTGGGAGGCCAAGGCAGGGGGATCACCTGAGGTCAGGAGTTCGAGACCAGCCTGGCCAACATGGTGAAATACTGTGTCTACTAAAAATACAAAAATTAGCCAGGCATGGTGGTGCATGCCTGTAGTCCCAGCTACTCGAGAGGCTGAGGCAGGAGAATCACTTGAACTCGGGAGGCGGAGGTTGCAGTGAGCCAAGATTGTGCCACTGCACTCCAGCCTGGCGACAGAGTGAGACTCCGTCTCAAAAAAAAAAAAAAAAAAAAAAAAAAAAAAAAAA
>NW_026662304.1:0-2446 GCF_009828535.3 Hylobates moloch | reverse complement strand
GGGACACAAAGTCTAACCATATCAGGGGGCCACAGGAAGTGCTGCAAAGGCACAGATAGATAAAAGTGGGACATCAGGTGGGCAGGGCTGTTTTGAGGATAGGGGCTCCGGAAAGCAAAGGCCTTACAGAGTGATTGAATTCAACAAGCGCTGGTGGATGCCATGAAAATGACAGATCGGGTCCTTACCCTAAGGGGCGTAATGTCTAGTAGGAAATTCTCTTTGGTTTTCCTGCCTTTAAATTCTCCTGGCTCTGCTCTTCCTGCCCATTGCTTTTCAATCCTCTTTGCATCCTCCATCTTCTCTGGTCCCTTGGCTGTGATCCTGCCTACCAATCTGCTCATGGCCCTCTTATATCCCTCTATGCTCTTCTTTGTCAATATTATCCACACGTTCTGGGTTTCTGCTACATCTGCATCAAGACGACTCTGACATGCTTAAAGTCCTAGGGCTCTTTCTTGACTTCTGGATTCAGATTTTCGTTTAAATGCCTCCAAATGAATGTCCTCCGGCTAGCATCTAGGATGCAACATCTAAAAAAATGATAGTGTCATTGTCCACTATACACCAGCTTATCAATTAAAAACAAGGTATTATTTTCAACACATTCCTTTCTTCCACTCTCTAAATCTCTATATTCTGTGAATTTTTCCTTTGTTTTAATTTTTTTTTTTTTTTTTTTGAGACAGGATCTCCCTCTGTAGTCCAGGCTGGAGTATAGTGGCGCAATCTTGGCTCACTGCAACCTCTGCCTCCCTGGCTCAAGGGATCCTCCTACCTTAGCCTCCTGAGTATCTAGGACTACAGGTGCACATCACCACACCTGGCTAATATTTTTGCATTTTTTTTTTTTAAGACATGGGGTTTCACCATGTTGGCCCGGCTGGTCTGGAACTCCTGGGCTCAAGCAGCCTGCTTGTCTCAGCCTCCCAAAGTGCTGGGATTATAGGCGTGAGTCACCACGCCAGGCCTGAATTTTTCTTTTCTTTCTTTCTTTTTTTTTGAGATGGAGTCTCACTCTGTCACACAGGCTGGAGTGCAGTGGTGCGATCTCAGCTCACTGCAACCTCTGCTGCCCGGGTTCAAGCAATTCTCCTGCCTCAGTCTCCTGAGTAGCTGGGATTACAGGCACCTGCCACTGTGCCTGGCGAATTTTTGTATTTTTAGTAGAGACAGGGTTTCAACATCTTGGTCAGGCTCGCCTTGAGCTCCTGACCTCGTAATCCACCCACCTTGGCCTCCCAAAGTGTCGGGATTACAGGCATGAGCCACCGCACCTGGCCTGAATTTTTGTTTTTAAATGCGTATTCACATTTACCCTCTTCTTTCTACCCCTTTTGACAATATCCAGCTCAAGCCTTCTGTATCTCTCTTGTGACCAGTGATGTGAATTTTAGGCCATACCCTCTGAATTGGTCTCCTTTCATTTCTTGTTCATCTTCCCTGCTGGACTAATCTTTGTAAAATATAACCTCAGTCATCTAGCACTCCCCAGCAAAGAAAAAGTGCCCCATTGCTGACAACTGCTTTCTAACGAATGACTGAACTGCTCAGCATTCCAGCCAGAATTGGCTGCTGGTCCTGACACACAACACAGCGCTCAGTAAAGAGTAGATACTGAGTAACAAAGGATCCCTCTTCCCTTTTTTTAATGGATGAAATGAACAAAACGAACTTTCTGGTCTTGTTTTCCTCTTCACTGATATCACACCTTCTGGCCAAGATGTTACTCAATGTCCCTTCAACACTCGGCATGTTCTGCTCTTCACTCTGCCCTCTAACTAGAATGTCCTTCCTCTCTGTTAATGCCCAGCCCAGATGTTCCCTTCTCCTCTATAAATAACTATAATCACACACGTTGCATCTCTATGATGTTTGATAGTTTTTGAAGTATTTTTACACACTTTATCTTGTTTTGATGTTCCCAAGAACGCTGTGGGAAGATATTTTACTAACATTTTACTGATTAGGAATCCATTATCCAGAAAGGTTGAGTGGCTTACCCATGATCACATGATTAGTAGTGACAAAGGTGGACTGAGAACCAGCAGCACTTTTCCCACTAGATCACGACAGTCCTTGAAGCCTCTTCTGGTTTCTCTCCCTGTGCCTTGGTGAGAGTCTCTGGGACCCTGCAACCCAAGAGGGAACCTCTTTCCCCACCCTGCAACCCCTAAACACACACACGATTACCACGGAGACTGTCTTTGGTCACTAGTGTCTCTCCTAAATTAGTTGATGTGTCTAGGCCTTAAATATGAAGTTGGTTGCTGCAAAGCTGTGATCGAAATGTTAAAGTGTGACTTTTAACTATTTTAAAATAATTTATGAGTCACTGTGCCTGCACAGTCCAGACCTTTAATGCTTGCAAAACCAGATGAGGCTTAGAACTAAACCAGCTGGCTGCAAAAAATACTGAGCAGAAAACCAAAGAGGACCCCAGGGG
>NW_026662303.1:0-2447 GCF_009828535.3 Hylobates moloch | reverse complement strand
CTTAGCGCTCCGAATTTCCGCTTGCAGTTTCCACAGAAAGAGAGTTTCAGAACTTCTCAATCAAAAGTAAAGTTCACCTCTGTTAGTTGTAGGCAGAGAACAGAAAGAAGTTTGGCAGAATGCTTCTGTGTAGTTTTAATTTGAAGATATTCCTTTTTCCATTATAGACTCCTTGGAGCTCAGAATGTCCGCTTCCAGTTTCTACGGAAAGTGTGTTTCCAAACTCCTCAATCAAAAGTAAGGTTCAACTCTGCTAGTTGAATGCACAGAACAGAAAGAAGTTTGGCAGAATGCTTCTGTGTAGTTTTTATTTGAAGATATTCCTTTTTCCATTAGAGACTCCTTGGAGCTCCGAATTTCCGCTTCCAGTATCTACAGAAAGTGTGCTAGAAAACTCCTCAATCAAAAGTAAGGTTAAACACTGCTAGTTTAATGCACAGAACAGAAAGAAGTTTGGCAGAATGCTTCTGTGTAGTTTTTATTTCAAGATATTCCTTTTTCCACTGTAGGCCCTTTAGGGCTCTGAATATCCGCTTGAAGTTTCTACAGAAAGGGAGTTTCAGTACTTCTCTATCAAAAGTAAGGTTCAACTCTGCTATCTGAATGCACTGAAGAGAAAGAAGTTTGGCAGAATGCTTCTGTGTAGTTTTTATTTGAAGATACTCCTTTTTCCACTATCGGCCCCTTAGCGCTCCGAATGTCCGCTTCCAGTTTCTACAAAAAGTGTGTTTCCAAACTCCTCAATCAAACATAACGTCCAACGCTGCTAGTTGAATGCACAGAACAGAAAGAAGTTTGGCAGAATGCTTCTGTGTAGTTTTAATTTGAAGAAATTCCATTTTCCACTATAGGCCCCAATAGCGCTCCGTATCTCCGCTTCTAGTTTCTATAGAAAGTGTGTTTCAAACTCCTGAATCAAAGGTAAGATTCAAGCCTGCTAGTTGAATGTACGGACAGAAAGAAGTTTGCCAGAATGCTTCTGTGTAGTCTTTATATGACGATAATCCCTATTCCAATATAGGCACCTTAGTGCTCGGAATGTCCGCTTGCAGTTTCTACAGAAAGAGATTTTCAGAACTTCTCAATCAAAGGTAAGGTTCAATTCTGTTAGTGAAATACACAGAACAGCAAGAAGTTTCGCAGAACGCTTATGTGTAGTATTTATTTGAAGATATTCCTTTTTCCACTATAAGCCCCTCACCGCTATGAATGTCCGCTTGCAGTTTCTATAGAAAGAGAGTTTCAGAACTTCTCAAACAAAGGTAATGTTCAACTCTGTTAGTGAAATACACAGAGCAGCAAGAAGTTTCGTAGAACGCTTATGTGTAGTTTTTATGTGAAGATATTACTTTTGCCACTAGAAGCCCCTCACTGCTGTGAATGTCCGCTTGCAGTTTCTATAGAAAGAGAGTTTCAGAACTCCTCAATCAAAGGTAATGTTCAACTCTGTTAGTGAAATACACAGAACAGCAAGAAGTTTCGCAGAACGCTTATGTGTAGTTTTTATTTGAAGATATTCCTTTTCCCACTAGAAGCCCCTCACCGCTATGAATGTCCGCTTGCAGTTTCTATAGAAAGAGAGTTTCAGAACTTCTCAATCAAAGGTAATGTTCAACTCTTTAGTGAAATACACAGAACAGCAAGAAGTTTCGCAGAACGCTTATGTGTAGTTTTTATTTGAAGATATTCCTTTTTCCACTATAAGCCCCTCACCGCTATGAATGTCCGCTTGCAGATTCTATAGAAAGAGAGTTTCAGAACTTCTCAATCAAAAGTAATGTTCAAATCTGTTAGTGAAATACACAGAACAGCAAGAAGTTTCGCAGAACGCTTATGTGTAGTTTTTATTTGAAGATATTCCTTTTTCCACTATAAGCCCCTCACTGCTATGAATGTCCGCTTGCAGTTTCTATAGAAAGAGAGTTTCAGAACTTCATCTTTAATAGAATGTACAAAACAAAAAACTCGGAGAATGTTCTGTATATTTTTCACTATAAGCCCCTCAGCGCTATGAATGTCCGCTTGTAGTTTCTATGGAACGAGAGTCTCAGAACTTCTCAATCAAAAGTAAGGTTCAACTCTGTTAGTACAATGCACAGAACTGAAAGAAGTTTGGCAGAATGCTTCTGTGTAGTTTTTATATGAAGATATTCCTTTTTCCACTATAGGCCCATTAGCGCTGCGAATGTCCGCTTCCAGTTTCTACAGAAAGTGTGTTTCAAAACTCCTCAATCAAAAGTGAGGGTCTAGTCTCTTAGTGGACTGCACAGAACAGAAAGAAGTTTGACAGAATGCTTCTGTGTAGTTTTTATTTGAAGATATTCTTTTACCACTACAGGCCCCTTAGCGCTCCGAATTTCCGCTTGCAGTTTCCACAGAAAGAGAGTTTCAGAACTTCTCAATCAAAAGTAAAGTTCAACTCTGTTAGTTGTATGCAGAGAACAGAA
>NW_026662302.1:0-2447 GCF_009828535.3 Hylobates moloch | reverse complement strand
TATTTTTACTTTTGTTGCCTATGCTTTTAGGGTTTTAGCAAAAAAATTCTTGCCCAAATCAAAACCATGAAGCATTTTTCACATGTTTTTGTTTAGTAGTTTCATAGTTTCAAGTTTTACATTTAAGTTTTTAATCCACTTTTGAGTTAATTTTCATATTTGGTGAGAGATAGGGGTCTAGTTCATTCTTCTGCATCGATAACCAATTTTCTCAGCACTATTCATTGAGGATACAGTGCTTTCCCTAATGTATGTTCTTTGCACCTTTGTCCAAAATCAATTGACTGTAGATGTTTTTATTTATTTCTGGAATCTCTATTCTGTCCCATTGGTCTTTGTGTCTATTTTATACCAATACCAAGCTGTTTTAGTTACTGTAGTTTTGCAGTATATTTTAAAGTCAAGGATATGTGAGGCCTCTGGCATTATTCTTTTTGCTGAAGAGTGCTTTGGTTATTCAAGGTCTTTTGTGGTCCCTATACATTTTAGGATTTTTTTTCTATTTCTGTGAAAAATTTCTTTGGTGTTTTGATAGAGATTGGATTGAATCTGTAGATTGTTTTAGGTAGCAGGGATATTTCAACAATATTAATTCTTCCAATCAATTAACATGGGATGTCTTTTCATGTATGTGTGTTAGCTTCCATTTTTTTTTCACCAGTGTTTTATAATTTCCAGTATAGAGATTTTTCACCTCCTTTGTTAAATTTATTTCTAGGCATCTTACTTTTTGTGGTGTAGCTATTGAAAGTGGCATTGTCTTCTTTATTTCTTTTATAGATAATTCACTATTAGCCTATATAAAAGCTACTGATTTTTCTATGTTGATTTTGGGTTCTAAAAATTTACTGAATTTATTTATTAGTTCTATTAGTTTTCTGGTGGAGTCTTTAGGGTTATCTATGTATAAGAGCATACCACCACCAAACAGGGACAATTTGACTTTCTTCTTCCCAATTTGAATGTCTCTTTTTTTTCTCTTGCCTAGTTGCTCTTGCTAGGACTTCCAGTACTATGTTGAACAGAAGTGGCAAAAGTGGGCATCCTTTTCTTGTCCCAGATTTTAAAGGAAAAGCTTTTAACTTTTCCCCATTTAGTATGATTTTAGTTGTGGATTTGTCATACATGGCCTTTATTGCATTTAGGTGCATTTCTTCTATGCTTAATTTGTTCAGAGTTTTTAGCAGAAGAGAATTTTGAATATTGTTAAATGCTTTTTCTGAATCTGTTGAAATGATTATATGGTTTTTGTCCTTCATCCTATCGATGTAATGTATCATGTTTATTGATTTGATATGTTGAACCATCCTTGCATCTTGGGGTGAATCCCACTTGATCATGGTGAATTACCTTTTTAACGTGTTATTAAATTCAGTTTGCTAGTATTTTGCTGAGGATTTTGTTTTTTACATCTATATTTACTAGAAATATTCGCCCTTTTTTATTGTGTCCTTGTAGAGGGGGACTCATAGAATGAGTCTGGAAGTATTTGCTCCTTTACAATGTTTAGGGATAGTTTGAATAGAATTGATATTAGTTCTTCATTAAATGTTTGGTAGAATTCAGTGGAGAAGCCATCAGGTACTGAACATTTTTTGATTGCAAAAGTTTTATTACTAATTCAATCTTGTTACTAATTATTGGTCTGTTCATGTTTTCTGTTTCTTCATGATTCATTCTTGGTAAGTTGTATGTGTCCAGGAATTTATCCATTTATTCTAGATTTTCTAATTTGTTGGCATACAGTTATTCATAATAGTCTCTTATGATACTTTGCATTTCTGTGTTATTAGTTGTGATGTATCCTTTACCTCTGATTTTATTTATTTTAGTCTTCTCTCTTTTTTTCTTAGTCTGGCTATGGTTTGTTGATTTTGTTTATCTCCTCAGAAAACCAACTCGGTTTTGCTTATCTTTTATATTGCTTTTAGGTCGATTTCATTTGTTACTGCTTTATCTTTATTATTTCTTTCTTTCTACTAATATTGGGTTTAGTTTGTTGTTGTTCTTCTGCTTCCTTGAGGTTCAACATTAGGTTGTTGTTTGTTATTTCTTCTTTATTTATGTAGGCATTTATTGCTGTAAACTTTCCTTTGAGTACTTTGAGTACTGCTTTTGCTGTATCCCAAAGGTTTTGCTGTGTTTGTTTCAATTTTCATTTTCTCTAAAAATTTTTTGACTTCTCTTCTAATTTCTTCATTGACTCATTGGTTGTTCAGTAGCACCTTGTTTAATTACCATATATTTGTATAGTTTCTGAAGGTCCTCCTGTCATTGATTTATAGTTTCATATTATTGTGGTTGGAAACAATACTTGATAGGATATTGATTTTTAAAAAATGTTTTAATACTTGTTTTGTGACCTACCATATGATCTAAACTGGAGAATGTTCCATGTGCATTAGAAAATAATGTGCATTCTTCTGTTATTGAATAGAAAGTTTTGT
>NW_026662301.1:0-2447 GCF_009828535.3 Hylobates moloch | reverse complement strand
CTTCCAATCTAACCACCCCTTGGAGCATCTGGAGTCAATGAGTCCCTCACAGATTCAGGAAAGTTCCTGGTGAAGATGGGTACTTTCTCTAGATAAGCCTTAGGAAGGGAGGGAGGTGAAGTTATGAACTTCTGCCCTCTCAGTGAGATAGCTGCTGGCCTGTGGAGCCTGCACAGGCTTCTGCTATTTCCTGAGGAAGAAGAATCAGAAGTGCTCAGGCAAAAGCAATCACTCCCCAAAATTTCCTTTCCTTTGTCTCTCCTCTGGATTGTCTTCTCTAGGAAACCCTAAGATCTACTTACTAATGGAGGGCCCATGCAAGACTTCACAGTTGGGGCAGTGGTAGAGGTCAATGTCAGCAGCCTTCTCCTCTTCAACACCAACACAACTGAAAAAGAGAAAAACAGCCAAGGTTTACGGAAACTTTATTTTTTATGAGGTCTAGAACAGTGCTGTCCAGTAGAACAGCTATTAAGTACATGTGGCTATTTATGTATAAATCCATTAAAATTAAGTAAAATTTAAAATTTCAAGTGCTCAGCAGCCACATGTGGTTAGGGGTTACCGTATTAGGCAGTGGTGTGATCATGGCTCACTGCAACCTCTGCCTCCTGGGTTCAAGTGATTCTCCTGCCTCAGCCTCCCAATTAGCTGGGATTATAGGCATGTGCCACCACGCCTGGCTAATTTTTTGTATTTTTAGTAGAGACGAGGTTTCACCACATTGGCCAGGCTGGTCTCAAACTCCTGAGTTCAAGTGATGCACCCGCCTCTGCCTCCCAAAGTGCTAGGATTATAGGTGTGAGCCACCACGCCCAGCCTTATAACCTGATTTTTAAACTTGAGATACTTTATTAAATGAAAAAGACTAAAAAACAATTTATAGTCAACAGTAGTTCTAAATGAAAAATTACAGATAATCCTTTTTATCTTATCTGTGCTTCTAATTTCCTACAATAAACATCTGTTGCTTATTTCACATTTAAAAGACTTAAAAAGATTTACGTAATTTTGAAAATTTGACTTTGCATGTATATGAGGTGGTAATCTCACAAAATTCAACCTTCCCTTTCTAGGGAAGGCACCAGCAGCCCTCCAAATAAATTCTTGCTAAAATTAAACACCTAGGCCAGTCACAGTGGCTCATACCTGTAACCCCAGAACTTTGGGAGGCCAAGGCAGGAGGATCACTTGAGCCCAGGAGTTCAAAGACCAGCCTGGGCAACAAATTGAGACCCCCCATCTCTACCAAAACAAACAAAAAAATTTAGCTGAGCATGGAGGCTGAGCTGGGAGGATCCCTTGAACCCAGGAGATTGAGGCTGCAGTGAGCCATGATTGTGCTACCGCACTCCAGCCTGGGTGACAGAACAAGAACCTGTCTCCAAAAAAAAAAAAAAAAAAAAAAAGAAGACGACCCAAGTCTTAAAATCTTTGGTTTGCCACACACAGCAGAGAACATTAAGGCAGAGCTCAAGTTGTTTCAGCCAAGATCATGCTCATAAATGGACTTCCTGGGATTAGGACTCTACCATCTTCCCAACTAATAATCTCATGCCTATAAACCAGCAGCTTATCAATAAACTAGGGATATCACCATCAACTTTGTAGGGTTTTTAAGGATTCAATAAGATAATGTATATAAAGTGCATAGCATGGCCAGTCGCGGTAGCTCACACCTGTAATCCCAGTACTTTGGGCGGCCAAAGTGGGAGGATCGCTTGGAGGCCGGGAGTTCAAGACCAGCCCGGGCAACATAGGGTAACCCCATCTCTACAAAAACAATACTAATGTGTGTAGCACAGTGAGCATAAAGTCTGATACACAGTAAGTATCTGGTTTCACAGTAAGTGCTAGAAGTCCAGTCCAGACCTCACCTTTCACCTGCCTAAAACTTCTTCGAAGATATTCCCCAGACCTTGTAGCATTAACTCAGTTCCCTGGGACTGCATGCTTTCTATCTCATACCCCTGTTCCCTCTGGACACCTCTCTCTCTCCTAAACTTTCACCCCATGTGGCTATGTGCTTTCTCTACTCTAAACACCTGCTGCTCATCCCCTTTCCCAACTTGGTAAACAAACTGCTCAACACTGGCACCCCCTTCAACAAACACTCCTTCACCTTCCAGGCTTAACTGAATGCAGCTTCTCCCATGGGAAAATCATTTTCTCTACACCAGTGCCACTCAAAGTGTGGTCCACAGACTAATGCTGGTCTGTGAACTATTGACTACAGGTCTGTGATTAAGTACAGAAAGTAAGAGTAAGCATCACCATTATGCAAAAGTTTTTACAGCAATTTAACAGAATAATTTTAAATCCGTTCAATCTAAGAATAAAATTTTGGGCTTGTCTTTTATACGTTTTTTGGTTCATACCATTTTTTTAAATTTTTATTTATTTATTTTTTGAGACAGAGTCTCGCTCTGTCCCCCAGGCTGGAGTGC
>NW_026662300.1:0-2447 GCF_009828535.3 Hylobates moloch | reverse complement strand
AATATAATTTCTTAGAATAGCATGTATTTATCCAGATAAATAGGGAGGTAATCTTCCAGAGCAGTAGGGTTGCTGTTTGATTGAGAGGATGTTACTAAGATTAAGGAATAGGGAGTGGGAAGAGATAATTACCGAAGGGGAAATAAGACAGCCAGAGGAGTAGAGAAATTACCTAAGTTTAGAGAGTAGCTTCCCAAATGTGAACAATAATTCCACTGAGAAAACACATTTACTTGTGCACTTTTCTTTTCTTTTTCTTTGTTTTGAGACAGAGTCTCTCTCTGTCGCCTAGGCTGGAGTGCAGTGGCGCGATCTGAGCTCACTGCAAGCTCCACCTCTCAGGTTCATGCCATTCTCCTGCCTCAGCCTGCCGAGTAGCTGGCACTACAGGCACCCGCCACCACGCCTGGCTAATTGTTTTTCGTATTTTTAGTAGAGATGGGGTTTCACCGTGTTAGCCAGGATGGTCTCGATCTCCTGACCTCGTGATATGCCCACCTTGGCCTCCCGAAGTATTGGGATTACAGGCGTGAGCCACTGCGCCTGGCCACTTGTGCACTTTTCTTATCCCTCATGTGCCTTTGACAGGCACATAATATGTTAATGCTCATTTAAAACATTATTTTACTGCATATGGAAGTAATATATGGTATTGATATATAGTATTTCATTTATTTAATAAGAATTATCGTTGTCAACAGTATTTAATATTTTTAAAGCACTTTATAATTATAAGGAAATTTTATATGTATTATTTCATAAATGAGTTGAATTGGATTGTTCCAATGATTACTAGGGACAGAGTCTACATTTTCATGGGGATAGTAAGGGAAGTTAACTACCTGGAAGATGCTGTAATAGCTAGTTTGAAAGGCTAGAGTGGTGGAGGGGGTATGAGCCTGAACATGAACTAGGGAGGCATCTATTCCTCTTAGAATGATCTATTCAAGCCCTTAGAATCATTTCTATGTCCATTCAGGAGGCCTTGTAGGGTCAGTACAATGAGGCACGACTGGAAAAGTGGGAAGACCCCTAATATTGCAGAGAAGAAAGAGTGAATAACTGTCTTGACCAGGGAAACCCAAGTGAAGATGTGAGGATAATAAGAGCATAACATATACAATACAAAATGCTTTCATCTTATCAGTACCCTTTAAGTGACATGTTTTGTTGTTGTTGTTTGAGACAGGGTCTCGCTCTGTCACCAAGGTTGGAATGTAGTGAGGTGATCTTGGCTCACTGCAAACTCCATCTCCCAGGTTCAAGTGATCCTCCCACCTCAGCCTCATAAGTAGCTGGGAGCACAGGCAAAAGCCACCACACCTGGGTAGCTTTTGTATTTCCTGTAGAGACAGGGTTTCATCATGTTGACCAGGCTGGTCTTGAACTCCTTGCACTCCAGCAATCTGCCCGCCTCGGCCTCCCAACGTACTGGGATTGTAGGCATGAGCCACCACAATCGTCCTTAATTAGGTTTTTTTTTTTTTTTTGAGACGGAGTCTGGCCTTCTCGCCAGGCTAGGGTGCACTGGTGCCATTTCGGCTCACTGCAATCTCCACCTCCTGGGTTCAAATGATTCTCCTGCCTCAGCCTCCCGAGTAGCTGGGATTACAGGTGCGCACCACCCCACTGGGCTAATTTCTGTATATTCAGTAGAGACGGGGTTTCGCCACGTTGGCCAGGATGGTCTCAACCTCCTGACTTCGTGAACAGCCCGACTCGGCCTCCCAAAGAGCTGGGATTACAGGCGAGAGCCACCGAGCTAGGCCCTAGGTTTTTAATCCCAGTTTTATGGATGAGAAAAATAAAGGCTCAGAGAAGTTAAGTGAGTCGCTCGAGGCTTCACAGCTATTAAAGGTAAGGCCGGGATTCAAATCCAGCTTTGTCTGGAGTGTGGAGAAAAAGCAGGCTGTGGAGATAAGAATCAATTCGTCTAGAGTTCCAGGTCCATCCATTTTCTTGCCTCCTCTGTAAATGTCTCTCTGTTCCTTCCCTTAACTTTCTTATCTGCCTCTCTCCTTGTCTCTTTTTTGTCTCCAGTCTCCCTGTCACTCCTCTTTACATCTGTTAATATTTTCAACCTTTATTTATTGGATCTGTACATATATGAGACCCTGTTTTGTCTCATAAGACAGACGGAAGACCTGGTTTTGCTCAGAAGGAACAGCAATGGCACAAACTCTGCCTCTTCCTCTTTCTCAGCATCCCGCTTCCCACCCACCCCATCGTCTCATGGAATGTCTCTATCTAGACCATGCATCTGGCGACACGGTAAGAAATCAGAGAGCATCAAATTGCATTCCTTCCCAGAGCCACTAGGGGTCAGGCTCCTCCGGGCAGAAGCGCCGGCCAACTCAGCCTGACTCTGTTGCCTGTGCGCGCCCTTCGCTGACTGGTGACACCGCAAAGAAGTCGCGCTTTGATTGGGCCGCTGTCAGGTGTCGCTG
>NW_026662299.1:0-2447 GCF_009828535.3 Hylobates moloch | reverse complement strand
TTTTTTTTTTTTTTTTTGAGACGGAGTCTCACTTTGTCGCCCAGGCTGGAGTGCAGTGGTGCAATCTCGGCTCACTGCAAGCCCTGACCCCCGGGTTCACGCCATTCTCCTGCCTCAGCCTCTCCGAGTAGCTGGGACTACAGGCGCCCGCCACCACGCCCGGCTAATTTTTTGTATTTTTAGTAGAGACGGGGTTTCACCGTGGTCTCGATCTCCTGACCTCGTGATCCGCCCGCCTCGGCCTCCCAAAGTGCTGGGATTACAAGCGTGAGCCACCGCGCCCGGCAACACTGGTTTCTTTATTAAGAGATTATATGTCTCCAATGTTCTTGGTGTTAAAATATTCTTTCTTGTATGTTGATGATAGCAGATGTTTAGGTTGGTGTATATATGTGTGTGTGTGTGTGTGTGTGAACATACAGGTGTGTATTTTAAAGATCCATTAAATCAAAAAGTCTGAGAAACAATGTTTTAGATCAAATCCTTAGAACAAAGCCTTGGAAAGCCTTTTATTTATTTATATTTTGAGACAGGGTCTCACTTTTTCCCCAAGCTGGAGTGCAGTGGTGTAATCTCAGCTGACTGGAACGTCCGCCTACCAGGTTCAAGTGCTTCTCGTCCCTCAGCCTCCTGAGAAGCTGGGACTACAGGCGCATACTAACATGCCTGGCTAATTTTTATATTTTTTGGTAGACATGGGGTTTCGATACGTTGGCCAGGCTGGTCTCAAACTTCTGACCTCAAGTGATCCGCCCACCTCAGCCTCCCAAAGTGCTGGGATTATGGGTGTGAGCCATTGTGCCTGGCAGGAGAGCCTTTTAATCTTATAGTTCTATGATTTAAATGTCACAATTTTCTAGGGAAGAGCTTCTCAAGGAAATAACCAGTGCTGATGTTGAGCTCTTCTGCTATAGAGACATTTTTTTTTTAGCATAGTACTGTTTCTTCATTAAAAGTACTTTTATTGGCCAGGCACAGTGGCTCACGCCTATAATCCCAGCACTTTGGGAGGCCAAGGCAGGCAGCTCAGCTGAGGTCAGGAGTTCAAGACCTGCCTGACCAACATGGTGAAATCCCGTCTCTACTAAAAATACAAAAATTAGCCAGGAGTGGTGGTGCGTACCTGTAATCCCAGCTACCTGAGAGGCTGAGGCACAAGAATAACTTGAACCTGGGAGGCAGAGGTTGCAATGAGCTGAGATCACGCCACTGCACTCCGGCCTGGGCAACAGAGTGAGCCTCTCTCTCAAAAAACCAAACAGACATACAAAAGAAAAGTACTTTTATTATTTTCTGACCCTTAGCACTCTGCAAAATGGTTAAGGAATAAATTTTTAATCTGTCACTTATAAAACCTAACTGCTTACTGCCACACAATCTGATCCCGCCATTTTAATGCTATAGGTTTATTATTTAAAACTACCTTTTTTTCAAACCCATTTTTCACTCATACCACTGGAACCTCGACACACTTAAGGCTTTAAAAACTTGTAATATTAGGCCAGGCACTGTGGCTTGTGCCTGTAATCCCAGTACTTTGGGAGGCTGAGGCAGGTGGATCACCTGAGGTCAGGAGTTTGAGACCAGCCTGGCCAACATGGCGAAACCCCGTCTCTACTAAAAATACAAAAATTAGCTGAGTATGGTGGTGCATGCCTGTAATCCCAGCTACTCGGGACGCTGAGGCAGGAGAATCGCTTGAACCCAGGAGGCGGAGATTGCAGTGAGCCAAGATCGTGCCATTGCACTCCAGCCTGGGCAACAAGAGAAAAACTCTGTCTTAAAAAAAAAGAAGTTTACTCTGCCGCTATATAATCTATCCTTTCCCTTTTCTCCTGCACCAATATCAGCACCCAGTCTACCTATATAGCAAGGGTGCAGGAAGACCCATTAAAAGGCAGTTGCAGTAAAATAAAATAGAATACCAATGGAAATAGTTGCAGACAATATAAAAAGAAAGTGTGTAACTTGTGTCTAAATGTTGTATATCCTAGAATACTTAATACATTGGCAAGAGCCACTAGCTAATAGTCCCATTTACGGAAGACTGTTATGAATTAGCGGACCTAGGCAATGACCATCAATGGCTACTCAACAAAAAGAAAAAGGAGAGACATCCAGATATTAGGTATCTCCTGATGGAAATATACACACTTATTATTTCTTCCACCAGTGTATCCGATACCACTGGGATACAGTCACCAATATTCAGACTGAAGGGAACTCTACAAGACCAATGACTTAGTTTCTTTAACATATAGCTTGCAAGGAGAGAGGGAGGGAGGGAGACAGAAAGAGAGAGAGAGAGAGGAGGTGAGGCACTTGAGAGAGAGAAAAAAAATCAACTAATTGCAACATTTGAACTTTACTGGAATCCTAATTCAAATCAGCAAACAACTTTTTAAATGAGATAAATGAGGAAATTTGAACACTACTAGATATTCGAT
>NW_026662298.1:0-2448 GCF_009828535.3 Hylobates moloch | reverse complement strand
CATAATTATACATGTTTGTGGAGTACAGTGTGATGTTTCACTGCATCACACTGTACCGTGTAGTATGATGCAGTGACACATCATGGAATTAACACATGATAGTTATATATGTTTACGGAGTACAATGTTATGTTCCACTGCATCTCACTGTACGGTGTAGTATGATGCAGTGACACATCATGTAATTAACACATGATAGTTATATATGTTTACGGAGTACAGTGTGATGTTTCACTGCATCTCACTGTACCATGTAGTATGATGCAGTGGAACATCATATAATTAACATATGATTATACATGTTTACAGAGTACAGTGTGATGTT
The DNA here is from genome assembly GCF_009828535.3 of Hylobates moloch. NCBI lineage: Eukaryota > Metazoa > Chordata > Mammalia > Primates > Hylobatidae > Hylobates > Hylobates moloch. The sequence goes on along the minus strand of NW_026662298.1, from coordinate 2,123 downwards.
TCAATGCATCACACTGTACCATGTAGTATGATGCAGTGAAACATCACACTGTACCCCATAAATATTACTGGTTCAGCAGGGAACTGTAGGACACAGAGCAGCTCCAGGTTAGCCAAGAAAAGCAGCTTCACCTGTGTGGAGTAGCTAGAGGGGAAGGGCCCTGTGCTTGGCTGAGAGTTGATCCCTGACCCCATCCACTTTGACTGCTAGGTGCCAGCAGAGGTCAGGGACCCCTAACTTCAGGAAGAGGCAGGAAGCAAAGTTATTGCCTCTTTTTTTTTTTTGAGAGAGAGAGAGAGTCTCACACTATCACCCAGGCTGGAGTGCAGTGGTGCGATCTTGGCTCACTGCAACGTACGTAGAGGTGTACGTCAGAATCACACCTGCAGGAAGGTCCCTGGATGATATTAACAATCCCACATAGAGGTGCACGTCAGAATCACACCTGCAGGAAGGTCCCTGGATGAGATTAACAATCCCACATAGAGGTGTATGTCAGAATCACACCTTCAAGAAGGTCCCTGGGTGAGATTAACAATCCCACATAAGTGCTGGTTCTGGGTGTTAGAGTCAATGTCTCCTGTATGTTGCGTCTATGTACATAAGTCACAATCTCAATGGTGGAATGGATTTTTCCATGACAGGCAATGCCTTTCGAATATTAAGTTATCTTAGTGGAGTCACAGCCTCACAAGTGTTTTGGATCTTGATCGGGGAGTCACAAACCCACTTGTGGACAACATCCACTTATGAGAGCCAACTTTCCGACTTTTGACTGCCTCTGGGTGTGAGATTCAGAACCTCAATTATGGGCTGTGTTCATGTGGGAGAATGACAATTTTGACTGATGGCTGGGCTCAGGCAGGAGCCTTTCATCCTGCAGGTGTTGAGATAAATGATATGTCACAATACCCAAAATATGCTGGGTGCAGGCAAAAGGGGAGCGTCATATTAGCTGGTTGCTAGGTCCAGTTATATGTCACCACGTCCGTTTTAGGCAGGGTTAAGGCAGAAGTGGAGAGTCAGAGCTAAAGTAATGTCACAATGTCGCTGTGGGTAGGGCCTATGCATAAGAATTGCATCACCTAGTCATTTAACCCAGCCATATATTACAATACACAATGTATACAGGGCCCAGGCAAGAAAGGAAAGTATATCACACAGGTACTGGGTCCAGCAATGTGTCACAATACCCCCTGAGGGGAGGCTCCAGGCAACAGGGTAACATTACCTAAGTGAAGTGCCCAGAGGGATGTTTCAATGTCCCTGGTGAGTAACATTTTGAAAAAGGATAAGTTACATAACCTAGGGGCCAGGCCTAGCTGTGTGTCACATTCATCTCCAAGACAGAGCCCAGACATGAGAGAGAAAAGTCACATCCTGTAGGTACTAGGCAAAGTAATATGTCACAATCCTTACTGTGAGCAGGCCCTAGGAAAAAGTAGAGAGTCACATAGTCTAGAAGATGGGACCAGAGGTATTTGACAATGACTCCTGTAGGTCGGGACCAGGCAGAAGGATCACTTCACCAGTATACTGTGCCCAGTTATAAGTCACACTTCCCTCTGTGGCCATGACCGAGGCAGGGAGAAGAGTCACATCATCCCAGTGCTTGGCCAAAAGGTATGTCACAATCTCTTATGGGCAATGCTCAGATAAGAGAGGAGAGTCCCATCAAATAGGTAATGGACCCAGAGGCATGTCACAGGGCCTTCTGTGAACTTGATCCAGGCAGAAGATTCATATCACCTTGGTGCTAAGCCCAGCAACATGTCACAGTCCCTTCTGTGTAAAGGGACCAGACAGGAAAAGAGAATCACATTACCTGGCCAATGAGCACAGAGATCTGTCACAATGCGCCTTGTAGGCAGGGCCCAGGCAGAGGGGTTACATCACCTGGGTAGTGGACCCAGCTATATACCAGAGTGTCCCATATAGGCACAAGCCAGAGAGTCACATAACCTGGGTGCCAGGCCAAGCTATATAGAACAATGCTTCCTGTGGGCAGCGCCAAGGCAGAAGAGGAGACTCACATCACCTGGGTGCAAGGTCTAGCAATAGGTCAAAATGCTCACTGTGTGCAGTGCCAAGGAAGGAGAATAGAGTTACACTCTCAAGGTGCT
>NW_026662297.1:0-2448 GCF_009828535.3 Hylobates moloch | reverse complement strand
TTTTTTGCCCTAATCCTTTCCTTTTCTTTACATGAAAATCCGTGGGACCATAATCAGTGGATGGCTTCAGCTTGAGCTTATGCTCTAGCACAAAACCAGGGTAACTGTTGGGTTTGTGGGCTAATGCCAAAAAATCAGGAAATGATTCCACGGGTGCCAGTGCCCCTCCACGTTTCCCAGTGAGTCACCCTGAAACCCCAAGGGAAGAATAGAAAGCTATTCTTGATACTCTAAACATCACTAGTACTTGCTTTCCTACACTCACTAAAAACAACACTTTTTCAACTGATAAATCGATCACACCAAATATAAAAAACCAATCTAAGTGATGCCTGCAAAACGTATACTGTGCTTGCAGGCATCACGTACTCAAGATCTGGGGATTACTTATGTTAGTACGAGTGATTGCTTGTATAACGTAACCGGATTATATCCAGTAGGGTCTCTTTTTACTAGATGTGGTTATACAGCCTTACAACACACTATAAAGGGGCCACAGAAAAGTAAATTTCCCACTGGATGTTATTCAGGAGCTACACAGATTCATGGTCGAAGAAACCTGAATGATCCCTGCTCAAATACAACTAGGTGGCCCCCTTTTCCAACCCCTGAGGGTCTCTATTGGGTCTGTGGAGAATCCGCATATTCTGTTCTGCCTCCTTGGTTGGTTCCGTTCTTGTTATGTGGCCTGGCCCACTCCTGCCTTTCAAATTGCTTCCCCTGAAAATTCTCATGATAGCCTTTATAATTGGAGGCCAAAATGATCAACTGAAATTAGTACTAGCCTCGAAATAGACGAGGATAAGCTAGTTTCTACCAGAGAAAGATTCCAGTGGGGTTCCTGGGGGCTCACTCTTGGTGGTAGTGAAGTACCATTTGTACGGAATTTAACGCTAATTTGTATACTGGGAAAATTCTTGGATTTTGTAGCCAATCAGACCTCCCAGGGTTTCAGATGGGTAGAAGCTACTCTCAGAAAGGCACATGACAACATACATATTCAACAAAAACACTTAATGGAAGATCATGCAGTCTTAGATCTTCTTTTTGCTCAAGCTGGAGGCCTATGTTTGGTGTTAAACAAAACTGAATTTTGTACTTATCTCTCCCCTGATCCTGTTACTACAGAAAGCTTAATTTAAAAGGTAGCTGATACTGCTGTTTCCTTAGACACTGCCACCAAGTACAATAAAGAAATCTCTCAAGAGAAAGGAACTCATGATATGTTTATAGGAGCAACTAACAGTTGGTTTGCAGGCATCCTAAGTGGTGAATGGCAAGCTTGGGTTTTCCAAGGGTTTCTAATCTTTATATTTCTTCTAGCAGGTTTCCAAGTTATTATGACTTGTATTACTAAGGTAACAATGAAAATGAGTACCTCTTTAAGTCAAGCTACTTTACAGTGAACTATGATCCTTAATCACTATCATACTCCAAATGAAGACTCCGACCAATCAGAACCTAATACTGCTGAACTGCTTTTATTGTCTGAACCTTAACTTGGCTAATTTGGTTCAGTTCATTTCATAAGAACTTTTATTAAGGAGTACACCTTAGCATTTTGATGGTGTCCTCTTGACAGTCATAATAACAGTCCCCTTGGCGCGCTGTATACTCTCAAGTCTTAAATGTTTTGTATGCAGCTGTACATTGACAGTTGAATGGTCTTGCTCCAACTGGATCAGCAAGAACATAAAGAATCATTTAGCTGGTACAAAGCCGCGACTTGTGAATTCCCTATTAACACCAAAGAAGACGTGTGAGACTCCATACTGAAACTAAAGACGAATTGTGAGTTCCACACTGAGACCAAATAAGTCTTTATGATGGTGACAGAGAGTGGTGTCAATGCCTAAAGTTTTGGTCAATCTCTCTATATTGAGGAGCTGACCAAAAGGGGGTAATTGTTAAAGCAAACTAAATACGGCCTGAAAAGGACTCCGTACTTTTATATTTGAGTCCTTGTGGACGAACTGTAACCTAGCTTAATAGGCAGACAAAATCGAGAACCTAACTTAGTAGTATGCATCTGTAATAACAGCTGAGTGTTGGCCAATCCCAGCGGCCATACTTCAACCACTCATAGACTGCTGAGTGTTCAAACTGCATTCAAATAAGGCAAACGCCGAGCTGTAACCAATCTCACTGTTTCTATGTCTCAGTTCTGATTCCTGTAGGTCACTTTACCTTTTCTGTCTATAAATTTGTTCTGACCACGAGGCACCCCTGGAGTCTCTCTGAATCTGTGGTGATTCTGAAGACTGCCCAATTTGTGAATCATTTTTTTTCTTTGCTCAATTAAACTCCATCAAATTTAACTTGTCTGAAGTTTTCTTTTAATACTATGTTTTGCCCAAGGTGGAATGATTAGCAAATGGTGGAAAAGAGATTGAAACTAGGCTCAGCCAGACAGTAAATCTCAAATTATTTCCACAAGCGACACTTGTG
>NW_026662296.1:0-2448 GCF_009828535.3 Hylobates moloch | reverse complement strand
AGGCAGGAGAATCGCTTGAACCTGGGAGGCAGAGGTTGCAGTGAGCCGAGATTGCGCCATTGCACTCCAGCCTGGGCGACAGAGCAAGACTCTGTCTCAAAAATAAATAAATAAATGAATAAATAAAATAAAGGCAAGATAGAGTCCTTTAAATAAAGTCAGAGGGATTGTATCACCAGAATACCTGAACTGAAGAAATTCAAAAAGGAGCTTTTAGGCAGAAGAAAAATAATCCCAGATGAAAGCTTGCTGTACCATTCTTCCCGCAATGAGTGTTTTTAAGTAGATGTGAAAAAGTCAAATTATAGATCTGAAGACTAAAGAATCCCTTTAAGATTCTACTTACTCTGTCCTATTCAATATTTGCTTAAATAACTTGAATGGGCTGGGCGCAGTGGCTCACGCCTGTAATCCCAGCACTTTGGGAGGCTGAGGCGGGTGGATCACAAGGTCAGGAGATCAAGACCATCCTGGCTAACATGGTGAAACCTCGTCTCTACTAAAAATACAAAATGCTATCTTTAATGCACTGTACAAAATAAGTGAAAAATAGCCGGGCATGGTGGCTCACGCCTGTAATCCCAGCACTTTGGGAGACTGAGGTGGGCAGATCACGAGGTCAAGAGATCGAGACCATCCTGGCCAACATGTTGAAACCCCGTCTCTACTAAAAATACAAAAATTAGGTGGGCGTGGTGGCATGTGCCTGTAGTCCCAGCTACTCGGAAGGCTGAAGCAGGAGACTCACTTGAACCCCAGAGGTGGAGGTTGCAGTGAGCTGAGATCATGCCACTGCATTCCAGCCTGGTGACAGAGTGAGACTCCATCACAAAAAAAAAAAATGTGAAAAATAAATGTTAAGGGAACTTGAAATGGGTCCTTTTATTTTTTATTTTCTTTTTATTCTTCTTAAGACGGCTAATTTGCTGGGCATGGTGGCGGGTGCCTGTAGTCCCAGCTACTCGGGAGGCTGAGGCAGGAGAATGGCGTGAAGCCAGGAGGCGGAGCTTGCAGTGAGCTGAGATCAGGCCACTGCACTCCAGTCTGGGTGACAGAGCGAGACTCTGTCTAAAAAAAAAAAAAAAAAACAAATAAAATAAAAATAACTTGAATGGCATTTAATAGAAAATAAACACAGCAAATGTGGAAATGTTAATATGTTAACTAATATTTAAGATTCAAAAATATGCTCCAGTATACCATAAAAACCAAATAATTCACTTTTATTGAAAAATTCTTTAGGATTTGAAGCTCTATATTTACCTACGTGTTTCCTCAGAATACTCTGCATTCCAAACCATGAAATCTCTGTCCTACCCTCAAGACCCGTTTTAGGCCAGTCGCGGTGGCTCATGCCTGTAATCCCAGCACTTTGGGAGGCCAAGGCAGGCGGATCACAAGGTCAGGAGATTGAGACCATCCTGGCCAACATGGTGAAACCCTGTCTCTACTAAAAATATAAAAATTAGCTGGGCATGATGGTGGGCACATGTAATCTCAGCTACTCGGGAGGCTGAGGCAGAAGAATCGCTTGAACCTGGGAGGCAGAGGTTGTAGTGAGCCAAGACTGCGCCACTGTACTCCAGCCTGGGCGACAGAGCGAGATGCCAACTCAAAAAAAAAAGGACCCATTTTAAGTTCCTTTAACATATATTTTTCACTTATTTTGTATCTATTTTTGTCTATGATAAACCAGGCACTGTGTTAATTTTTAGGGCAGGAAGACAGCTCACACCCATCATCTTCCGAGTACAAAAGCTGCCTGGCTATCTTTCTTGATTACACACAACTGAATGTATTCTAGTCCTCTCTGACTCCTAGAACGCCCATTATGGTCATTTATTTTGGTTGTTGGTTTTTTAATCTCATCTCTACACCACAACCTCCCTGAGACTCATGCATTGATGATCTATCTACACCACTTAGCACCATACTGTGCACATCAGAACCACTGAATCAAATCTTGACAGAAGGGAACAATAAGCCCCAACTCACATGATGGGGTTTAATAGAGATAAATGGAAATTTTCTCATTCAAGTGTTTGAGAATGAGCCACACGGCTGGGGCACAGTGGCTCACACCTATAATCCTAGCACTTTGGGAGGCCAATGTGGGAGGACTGCTGGAGCCCAGGAGTTCAAGGCCAGCCTAAGTAACATAGCAAGACTCCATCTCTACAAAAAATTAAAAAGTTAGCTGGGCATGTTGCCACATGCTGTAGTCCCAGCTACTCAAGAGGCTGAGCAGGGAGAACTGCTTGAGCCCAGGAGTTTTAGGTGGCAGTAAGATATGATCACATCACTACACTTCAGCCTGGGCAACAGAGTGAGACCCAGTCTCAAAAAAAAAAAAAATGAATGACATAAGCATCGGATGGGAAAGCTCTGGCTTGTGATAAGGAAAAAAAAAATAACTCAACATTTCAGCTAAAAAGCTCAATGTATTTC
>NW_026662295.1:0-2449 GCF_009828535.3 Hylobates moloch | reverse complement strand
CTTCTGAGAATCACCATGCCGATGATGAAGTTTCTGGGAGTCATACCCAAATAAGAAAGCTTCTGGGGGTCACCACCCCAACGTTGAATCTTCTGGGAATCACCACCCCGAAGATGAATCTTCTGAGAATCACCACAGTGATGATGAAGCTTCTGGGAGTCACCATCTGATGATGTACCTTCTGGGAATCACCACCCCGATGATGAAACTTCTGGGAGTCACCACCCCAATGATGGAGATTTTGGGAAGCAGCACACTGCTGATGACACTTCTGGGTGTCACCATCCCGATGATGATGAATCTTCTGGGAGTCACCACCCCTATGATGATGAAGCTTCTGGGAGTCACCACTCGGATGATGATGAACTTTTAGGGATTAACCAACACGATGATGATGAAGCTTCTGGGAGTCACCACCCCGATGATGATGAAGCTTCTGGGAGTGTCCATCTAGAAGATGATGAAGCTTCTGGGTGTCAAAACCCTGATAATGAAACTTCTCAGAGTCATCACCCAGATTATGAAGTTTCTGGGAATCACCAACCCGATGAGGAAGCTTCTTGGAGTCACCAGTCCGATGAGGAAGCTTCTGTGAAACACCACCCCAATGATGAAGCTTCTGGGAGTCACCAAAATGATGACGAAGCTTCTGGGAATCACCACCCCAATGATGAAGATTCGTGGATTCACCTTCCAGATGATGAAGAAGCTTCTGAGAGTCACCACCCCCATGATGAAGCTTCTGTGATTCACCACCGCCATGATGCAGCTTCTGGGAGTCAACACCTTGATGATGAAGCTACTGGGAGTCACCACCCCTGTGATGATGAAGCTTCTGGGAGTCACCACCGCCATGATGAAGCTTCTGGGAGTCACCACCTCGATGATAATAAAGATCTGGGAGTCACCAACCCAATGATGATGAAGCTGTTGGGAGTCACCACCCTGATGATGATGATTCTGAGAGTCTCCACCTCGAAGATGATGAAGCTTCTGGGAGTCGAAACCCTGATGATAAAGTTTTTGGGAGTCACCAACCTGATGATGAAACTTCTGGGAATCATAGCCCTGATGATGATGACGCTTCTGGGAGTCACCACTCCGATGATGAGGCTTCTGGGAGTCACCACACCTATGACGAATCTTCTGGGAGTCACCACCCCGATGATGAAGATTGTGGGATTCACCATCCAGATGACAAAGTTTCTGTGACTCAAAACCCCAATGAGGAAGCTTCTGTGAGTCACCATCCGACCATGATGCTCCTGGGAATCACTATCCTGATGATGAAACTTCTGGGAGTCACCACCCCGATGATGGAGATTTTGGGAAGCACCACCCCACTGATGATACTTATGGGAGTCACCACGCCCATGATGATGAATCTTCTGGGAGTCACCACCTCGATCATGATGAAGCTTCTGGGAGTCACCACCCTGGTGATAATGAAGCTTCAGGGAGTCACCACCCTGATGATGATGAAGCTTCTGAGAGTCCTCATCCCGATGATGAACCTTCTTTGATTCACCACCGCCATGATGAAGCTTCTGGGAGTCACCACCGCGATGATGAAACTTCTGAGAATCAACACCCCGATGATGAAGTTTCTGGGAGCCACCACCCAAATGATGAAGCTTCTGGGAGTCACCACCACAACGATGAAGTTTCTGGGAATCACCAACCCGATGATGAATCTTCTGAGAATAACCACACCGATGATGAAGCTTCTGGGAGTCACCACTCGATGATGAAGCTTCTGGGAATCACCACACCAATGATGAAACTTCTGGGAGTCACCACCCCGATGATGGAGATTTGGGGAAGAACAACACCACAGATGATACTTCTGGGTGTCACCACCCTGATGAGGAATCTTCTGGGAGTCACCACCCCAATGATGATGAAGCTTCTGGGAGACAGCACCCCTACGATGATAAAGCTTCTGGGAGTCACGACCTGGATGATGATGAAGCTTTTGGCATTCATCACCCCGATGATGATGAAGATTCTGGGAGTCACCTCGACGATGATGGAGAAGTTTCTGGGAGAAACAGCCCAATGATAATGAAGCTTCTGTGAGTCACCACCCCGATGATGATGAAGATTCTGGGAGTCCCATCCCAAAGATTATGAGCTTCTTTTAGACATCACCCCAAATAATAAGTTTCTGTGAGTCACGACCTCGATCATAAAGCTTCTGGGAGTCACCACCCAGATGATGACGAAGCTTCTGTGAGTCAACACCCCAATGATGAGGCTTCTGGGAGTCCCCACACCGATGATGAAGCTTCTGGGATTCAACACCCAGATGATGAAGCCTCTGGGAGGCACCACCCGTTGATGAAGCTTCTGGGAATCACCACCCTGAAGATGAAACTTCTGGGAGTCAACACCCCAATGATGGAGATTTTGGGAAGAACCACCCTGATGATGATACATATGGGAGTCA
>NW_026662294.1:0-2449 GCF_009828535.3 Hylobates moloch | reverse complement strand
TGAGCCACTGCGCCTGGCCCATTCATCTTTTTTAAACATACAAATGCTTGCGGTCGGGGTCACAACTCAGTCACACTTAGGAGGCCGAGGTGGGAGGATAGATTGAGCCTGGGAGGCCAAGGCTTCAGTGAGCCACGATCATATGACAGGGCAGTTGAGAAAGACAGACACCATTAGATTTGCATCTTGGGACTGGGAGCTGTGGCTCACGCCTGTAATTCCAGCACTCTGGGAGGCCGAGGCGGGCAGATCACCTGAGGTCGGGGGTTTCAGACCAGCTGACTAACATGAAGAAACCTTGTCTCTACTAAAAATACAAAATTAGCCGGGCGTGGTGGTGCATGCCTGTAATCCCAGCTACTCAAGAGGCTGAGGCAGGGCAATCACTTGAACCTGGGAGGCGGAGGTTGCAGTGAGCCCAGATCACACCATTGCACTCCAGCCTGGGCAACGCTGGGCAACAAGAGCGAAACTCTGTCTCAAAAAAAAAAAAAAAGATTTGCATCTTGGCTGTTTTACCCTCTAGCTGTGTGACTTTGGGCAAATCACTTCACCACTCTGAGCCTGTTTCCTCTCCTATAGAAATGATCTTGTGGGATCATGTGGGATATCATAGGTTTCCCTCCTCCCTGGTCTCAGCACCATAACCTGGGAGGTCCTATTTCCTAGCTTTACCCTAATTCTTCTCCCTGCTGGACCCTTTGGTCTCAGCATAGCTCCACCCTCCACGCCCCAGGATCTGCAAATCCAGCCCATGAGTGGGGTCTTGCAGCCAATCTCAGACGGTGGGGCCTGTGGACATGGGGATGGGGGGTCCAGATGGGTGGATTGCTGTCACTCAAGGGCTGGGGGCTTTCCAGCTCTGATGAAGTATCTTTCAACTCCAGGACTCAAGAACAGCTTTCCCCCACCTCACCCCAGTCCTGCAAGCTTCATCTCAGTGAATGAGAGTCACCGTTGTCCAACTCGCCACCCAGATCAGAAATCTGGAAATCTTTGTTTTTTTTTTTTTTTTTTGAGATGGAGTCTCACTCTGTTACCGAGGCTGGAGTGCAACCTCCGCCTCCTGGGTTCAAGCGATTCTCCTGCCTCAGCCTCCAGAGTAGCTGGGATTACAGGCATGCATCATCATGCTCAGCTAATTTTTGAAATTTTAGTAGAGATGGGGTTTCACCAGGTTGACCAGGCTGGTCTCGAACTCTTGACCTCAGGTGATCCATCTGCCTTGGCCTCCCAGAGTGCTGGGATTACAGGTGTGAGCCACCATGTCCGGCCGGAAATCTGGAAGAGTCTTTCTGGATCTCTCTCCTTCACCCTTCTCATTAGGTCTGTCGTGAATTATGTGACCCCTGCCCCATGTCTCTCACGCCTCCCTGCCCCTAATGGCATTGTCCTTTGCCCCCAGCAGCCCTCCTGATGCCAGGGGACAACTGGTGCAGAGGCAAAGCCCAGCTACTTGGAAGAAGACAAGTGACCTGGGTTCAAAGCCCACAGGATTGGGGCGGGGGATCCTCAGATGGTAATAATAGCCATACAACCTCCTTCGGTCTGGAGTATTGTAAATAATCATTTAAATCCAGTGGAGGCCAGGTATAGTGGCTCATGCCTGCAATCCCAGCACTTTGGGAGGCTGAGGCAGGAGGATTGCTTGAGGTCAGGAGTTTGAAACCAGCCTGGATAACATAGCAAGACCCCGCCTCTACAAAAAAAAAAAAAACTAGCTGGACATAGTGACATGCACCTATAGCTCAAGCTACTTGGGAGGCTAATGGGGGGAGGATTGCTTGAGCCTAGGAGTTCAAGACCAGCCCAGGCATAATAGGAAGACGCCATTTCTAAAAAAAAAAAAAAAAAAAAAAAAAAATTAGCCAGGCACAGTGGAATGCACCTGTGGTCTCAGCTTTTTGGGAGGCTGAGATGGGAGGATTGCTTAAGTGTGGGAGGTCAAGGCTGCAGTGAGCTATGATGATGCCACTGCACTCCAGCCTGGACAACAGAGTGAGATCCTGTTTCTTAAAAAAAAAAAAATCCAATGTCAAGGAACCCAAATATAATATGAAACACCTTCTAATGTTCCCTTCTCAGAAGGGAGTCCTTCAAAGTGGACAGAGTTCATCCTTGCATGTGTGAGGAGCTGAGGCCTTGAGGTGGGGATCTGACTCAAGGTGGTGCAGCAGCTTCACCTCTACAGTAAAAGTGGGGTTCCTGGCCAGGCGCGGTGGCTCACGCCTGTAATCCCAGCACTTTGGGAGGCCGAGGCAGGCGGATCACCTAAGGTCAGGAGTTCGAGACCAGCCTGACCAACACGGTGAAACTCCATCTCTACTAAAAATACAAAAACTAGCCAGGCATAGTGGCAGGCGCCTGTAATCCCAGCTACTCAGGAGGCTGAAGCAGGAGAGTCGCCCGAACCCGGGAAGTGGAGGTTGCAGTGAGCCGAGATAGCGCC
>NW_026662293.1:568-2449 GCF_009828535.3 Hylobates moloch | reverse complement strand
AAAAAAAAAAAAAAAAAAAGAAATATATTTTAAAACACTTTCCTTATGGCCAGCAACCTTGCTAAATTTATATTCTTTTTTTTTTTTTTTTTTTGAGACGGAGTCTCTGTCACTCAGGGTGGATGGAGTGCAATGGCGCAATCTCCACTCATTGCAACCTCCCAGGTTCACGCAATTCTCCCAGGTTCAAGCAATTCTCCTGCCTCAGCCTCTCGAATAGCTGGGATTACAGGCACGCCACACCTCGCCCAGCTAATTTTTGTATTTTTAGTAGAGACGGGGTTTCACTGTGTTGGTCAGGCTGGTCTTGAACTCTTGACCTCGTGATCCGCCTGCCTCGGCCTCCCAAAGTGCTGGGATTAAGGGTGTAAGCCACTGCACCCGGCCTGCTAAATTTATATTCTAACAGTTTATCTTCAGATCCTTTTAGATTTATTACTCATAATCATATTTTCCATGAAAAATGACAGCTTAGTTTCCTCCTTTCTAATCTGTATATATTTTCTTTTAAAAATATTTTGTTTTTTGCCTTGTTGTCCTAGCCAGGACTTCAACAACAACGTGGGATAGAAATGGTGACAGCGGACATTCTTGTCTTACCTTTAATCTCAAGGGAAATAAAAACTTTCCTAGGTGAACACAGCCATAAGAATAATTAATAACCCTGCAAAACAGGATGATCTGAAGATCACAGACTAGCAAGAAGCATGATCAATACTGGTGTGGGTCAGTTCCACGTGCCCTTGCGACTGCTCGAGGACTCTGGGGCCCAAAGATAAATAACTCACTTTATATAGTACTCAGAGAACAAAGAGCAGAAAAATGTCTCCCATCCCATTTTCTGCATAAGTATTAAAGCAAAACCTAATTTAGGATCTGGCACCCTTGTGGCAAGGCACACACAGCTGAGGTTGGGCTGAATCTTAGCTTCCAATGCCACAGCTTTTGTTCAAGTTTGGATGGCAGCCGCTCCATGACTGGAGGCAGCGTCTGTTTCTGTCTATGAACACTGCTGAGTTAACTTGATTCTGATGGTTCTGCTGCCTGAGTGAACACGCCTGCAGCTACATGGCCGCTTGAGTTTCAAGGCCCAGACATCAGGGCAAATACAGGTCCAGCCAAACCTCAACTCATGTGAAAACCCTTCAGGGGCCACGTTGCCCTGTAGTTCTCACCCACACCCTCCCCATTCTGGGCCTGTCAAGACCCACACTCCCCTACTGCCCACCTGAACTGGCCTGGGGTCTGGAGTAACACTCCAGTTCCAGCAGATGGTTTTCTCATCTACACCTCAAAACGGAAGTAAACATAGGATGTTGGCTGTGGGTTTGTTAAAAAAAATAATAATGGACGTAAGCACTAGATGAACTGATATTTTTCTGAAGATATTGGCTTTGGGTCAGAGCTTACTATAATTATTAAAAGACTCTTTTTTTTTTTTTTTTTTTGTGGGGCAGATGGTGTCTTACTCTGTTGCCCAGGCTTCAGTGCAGCGGCACGATCATAGCTCACTTCAGCCTGGATTCAAAGAATCCTCTGACTTCAGCCTCCTGAGCAGCTGGGACTACAGGTGTGAACCATTTTTTAGCTAATGTTTTATTTTTTTGAGAGATGGGGTTGCACTATGTTGCCCAGGCTGGTCTTGAACTCCTGGCCTCAAGTGATCCTCCCATCTCAGCCTCCCGTCACTGGGATTTATTCCTTTTTTTTTTTTTTTTTGAGATGGAGTCTCACTCTGTTGCCCAGGCTAGAGTGCAGTGGTGCGATCTGAGCTCACTGCAACCTCCACCTCCACCTGCAAGTGATTCTCCTGTCTCAGCCTCCCGAGTAGCTGGGATTACAGGCAGGCACCACCACGTCCGGCTTTTTTTTTTTTTTTTT